>NC_056734.1:905103515-905136015 GCF_019279795.1 Protopterus annectens | reverse complement strand
CTTTGTCAGGATAGGACAGCTGACAACTGGTTGCTTCATGCTATCACCCTAGACAAACCTTCCAGCTGTTTGAGCTCTTTCCTGAACCCAGGTCCCTAGTAACACAGTAAGGTAACTTGTTTTCCTACCATCAAGCCAGCTAAGGATCTATGTTTAACTATTAATATAATCTTACTATACCTATCTAAGCACTTTGATTTTGTTTTTGTGTATTGGCTGCGGAAATGCAATGCTAAAAATAGTGTCACTAAGTACATTTTCTTTTGATTAAGATAATGTTTAACTTAAAGGTCATAAACTGCAAAAAATTATAGAAAGCTCTGTGTGTGATGGTTAAACTCAGGGTACATTTTAGGATTAATATGATTCATTCTTTAATAGGTGATTTAAAAATCAAAAACAAAAAACAACAAGGATAATCTGTTTGATCAAAAAATATGTAGCTGATTGCAACACTGGGAATCTGGTGAGGTTTATAAGGGTTATTTTTGTGCCGCATGAGTATGCTGACATGTTGGGGAGTAGCCTTCATACAAAATAGCATGCAGAGATGCACTTTGGCCAGGAAACAATACAATATATGCTTTGGCTAACAGTAGAATCTAAACAACTAATTCTTGTAAGACTCTGGTAACTGCCATAAACAATGAACTTTCTGTTTATAAAAATTGCTTTTATCATCAGAAGTGTTTAAGTATTGCAAAACTAATAACAGTGCTGTCTCCAGTTGCAGGTTGTTTCTGACAGTTGACAATCTCACTTTGTTGGGTGGCACAGTGGTGCAGTTGTTAGTGTTGTTGCTTCACAACAAGACATTCCCCAGTTTGATTCTCAGCTGCGGTACCTTCTGTGAAGAGTCTGCATGTTTTCCCTGTGTTTGTATGGGTTTTCTCCCATATTCAAAAGATATGCAGTTGGTGGATTGGACACCCTAAATTGGCCATAGGTGTGTGTGCACATGCAATTACATAGAACTTCCATGGCAGGGCTAGCCATTGGGTGATGTAAACTTTGTGTTTGCATTGGTTTCCTCCAGGCGCTCTGTTTTCCTCCCATATTCCAAATATATGCAGTAGGTGGATTGGGCACTCTAATGTGGCCATAGGTGTGTGTGAATGTGTGATTGTGTAGTGTGGAAGAATTACTGTGGCAGGGCTAGCCACCAGGTGGTGTAAACTTTGGCTCCAGATAATTGTCACTGTTGAAGTGACACCCTGACCCCATGTGAAAAAGGGTTGTGGATGGATGGACAATCTCACTTTCTTGGGGTCCAGAGGTGAGCAAACTAAGTAAAAAACCAAAGCACTACACCCACCATTAGGATAGCTGTAGTTGGTGTCAAACCATCGATGGTCTGGATCACATCAAAGTGATTTTCTACTTGCCATGTGTGCCCTGTGGTCATAGCTTTAGGGTGGAGAACTCAAAGGGATATGCAGTTGGTATCAGGCCATCAAATACCTTGGTCCTTCACTGTGGGTCATCCAATGTTATTTGTCCCTTGTGGGTAGCCCTGGGTCTAGTTTCACCTTCTCTCTGTTGGTGGTTGAAAAAGTTAACAGTAATGGAATCAAAAATTTCAGGAGGCTGTTTTTCCCTATAAAGTTCTTTATTGGTCTTGAGGCAGATGAGCAGTGCATAAGTCTGATTTGATTATTGAGTTTTACAGAACTTTATATACATGCAAATGGGGCATCCATCTGGTTTCCCCACCCCTTGGCATTTCTCCCTGGGGAGAGGGAGTTGGAGTTCAGGGATGCATTCATGTCTTCATCATGAGGTCTGCCTCTTACAAAGAATGTTTCCCTTTAACCCTATAAGCTCAGCTTTCATTATAATCCATTCACTCTATTCTTAACAAAGATAGTCCCTGATATATAAAAAAATCATTATCACACATAGGAAATAGTTTTGCCAATAATACCAGTTAACATTGTTGGTGTTTCTGCTGTGCTTTCACAAATGACTTTATCAGATCTGCCTCTAAAGTGTCCACCAATGGACCTGGAGTAGATCATAATGGGAGTTTGTAATTAAATATCCATATACAGAATCAATAAGCTATGCAAAACATTATTTTAGCTGTCAGAAGCAAGATATAAATGCCTGTGAGATCAACTATCCGAACTGTCTGGGAGACACAATAAACCAAACTTCTTTGTTGCCAGAACATTGCCAAAAGTCTACATTTTTCCATAAATAATCCAAAACAGAACAGGAGCCCAACAGTAGCCAGCAGAAAAATATGTTAATCCCAAAAAACAGGAGAACTAGAATGGCAGTTAGCACTTAATGCTTTCTGCTTGCCTGGTTTGAATGAGAATTGTAATATTTCATGTTTGTTTAAATTAAGAAATCTTACACAATAGTGTATTTTTAACTATTTTTAACTTTTTATTTTTAACTTTTTATTAATGACTAATATAATCCTTGTATATTGTATACTGATTGCATACACACTTTTTATTTGAGGTAGTATGTAAGTTTTAAGAGTTACTTTAATAGTGTTTGAATTATTGTGTTTTGCACCTTTAATTCATTGCTGCTATTAGTCACATGACTTCATGCTACATGGTTTAAATGCTGTAGAAACTGTGTAACTGCTGTTTGTCGGTGTGTCTGAAGAAGTTACTTTACTTAAAGTGATGAAAACATGAGAAAATTTTTTATTAAATTGACTTTACGTTAAAAGAAAGTGTTTTTTGGGATTGACATCTTTTTCTGCTGGCTACTGTTGGGCTCCTGTTGTGTTTTGAATTGTTTGTTTCTTCCGCCCAGTTTTTTTTTTTTGTATTTTCCATAAATAGAATTTTCGAGCCTTTGCAATGTCTGTTGTGGATATTACGGGGTTGCCTCCAGGTTGGCCCTGTGTAAGTAAATGATCCACTAATGAAAAGACGTGGTTCATATTTTTTGTAATATCCAATGTCCAAGTGACGTGGTCAAGATGTTCAGTAGGACATAGGGTGGTCTAGCTTTCTGAAGTTAAGGATGCAGTTGACTGAGACCCGGTTACTGTACCCACAGGTGACAAATGACATTAGACAACTCACAGTGAAGGACATAAGTGTTTGACTGCCTGACATCAGCTGTATATCCTTACAAGATCTCCACCACACAGCTCATTAACAAATTGGGTCATGGCTATAATTTGGCTCCTAGAAAGCAACAAAGTGTGAATACTTCTTATCTTCTCTTTGTCAATGATTCAAAACTGTATAGCTCATCAGATGAGGAACTGAAAGCACAACTACAAGTAGTAAAAACTTTTTCAGATGATATAAGAATGGCATTTGGTTTTGATAAATGTGCAAAAGCAACCTTTAAAGCAAGAAAGCTGCAGCACCAAGAAAACAACAGTTTGGAACAATAATGTGATATAAAAGAACTTGAGCAAGAGGTAGTGTATAAATATTTGGGAATTGATGAAGGATCAACAATAAAGCATGAACAAATGCAAATAAAACTCAGGAAGGAATATTTTAGAAGACTTAAATTAATCCTAAAAACAGCGTTGACTTCTAAGAACAAAGTTCAAGCTGTAAACAAATTTGTTCCTTCTGTCTTAACTTACAATTTTGGAGTGACTGACTGGCCCCAAAAGGTGTTGGATAGATTAGACAGGAAAACAAGAAGGATGCTTCATGCTCATCAAATGATTTATAAAAATCAGTGCATACCAAGATTATATATTCCCCGTTCCGAAGGATGTATGGGCCTCATTGAAATTGATTGATTACACATATACATCTGCAATTATGGGACTGCATACATATCTACTGACCTCACAAGACCCAAACATAGTAAAAGTTTTGAAACATGAGGAGAATAAATCTAAGATGTCTTCCCTGCTTAGTCTAGTAAAAGCATATTGGCATCAAGTGGGAATGGAAATCAAACCAGAAGTAGCTAAAAAGCAGGCAGGAATTGAATGTGCCAAAAACAAAAGAAAGAATGTAAGGTGAAGGATCAGATGAGAAGGCAAGAAATGTGGAAAGTGCATAAATATAATTGCAAGCATAGAAAACTCCTGGAAGAACCTCACATTGATCAGGATTGAACACAGGAATGGTTAAGGAGAAGTGAATTCAAACCAAACAAAGAAAGGTTAACATTGGCAGCCCAAGACAGTGGACTACATGCACTTTGGTTTACAAAGTCCATTGAACATATGGGAGAAATAAATTTAGGTTTTGAAAAAGAATTGGAAACAGTTGCACAACTTGTTGCTGGTTGTGACATACTAATGGCAGAAGGACTGTATACTGAAAAGGCATAATAATGCGGCAAGACTGCTGCACTAGGAATGAATTATTATATTATATATATATTATATTCTATTTTATTATAATATTGAAATAGCTGATAATACACTGGAAATATGAGCTACAAAGAATCAGAGAAAATGGTGAAGTCTATATCACATGGGATCACCCATTCCCAACAGTTCAAAGATAGATGTGAGTGAGAAGGCCATACTGGTCCATGAAAAGAAGACAAAAGTAGCACTGATCATTGAAATCACTACACCCAGTGACTATAGTGTCTTGCATACAGAAAGTCACAATTATAAAATATCAGGATTTCCAGGCAGAAACAAGAGCAATGTGGAAGAATGATATCCAGACAGTTCCAATAATATTAAGAGCAATGGTCTTATAAAATGAATCTACAATTGTATTTACATATGTTACCAATACATGTAACTCCATATGAATTGCAGAAGGAGTTATTACTTGGCACATTGCGTGTGCTGCGAAGACCACTTCTGGCTGACATCAAAGATTGAAACAATACTAATTTCATGAACTTTAATTATACTTTGACTTAGGAATGGTGTCCATTTCCATCATGATATTAAAACCCCAAAAGATTTGGAGAAAATTAAAAAAAGACATAGGTGTTTGACTGCCTGACATCAACTCTTTATCCTTACAAGATCTCTACCATAAAGCTCAGACCACAGGGAGCACACAACAAGTAGAAACTCACTGAGACGGGATCCAGATTATTGACAGCTTGGCACCAACTACAGCTATCCTGCACTGCTTTCATCTTTTACTAAGTGTTTTAATACTAAGAAGTACATCTTTAGGATATCAATAACAAGATATCTGAATATATAACTACCCATTTATGCAATTGGAATAGGACCTATGCAAAGTATAGCACAAGCTTTTACTCTTATACATCAGATAACATTTAATATAAAGGAGTAAATTCAGAGGTGCTTTATCAAATATATTTAGAATGCACCATCCTGATTATATTAATATGGTAAGAAAAGTGGGTCCATGTTTGATGTGATATATATTTTTATTTATTTTATTTAACATTTGTTTACCAGGAAAGTCCGACTTGGAATGAAGCCAATTTTCAGCAGACACCCAGGGAGAAATGCTCCAGGTGCGTGTCTTTGTAACGTGGGAGAAAACCAGAGTACCCAGAGAAAACCCACACAAATGCAGGGAGGACATGCAGACTCCACACAGAAGGCACTCCAGCCAGGAATCAAACTGGAGCAATGCTACCGCTGCACCACTGTGCCACCTAAGTAACTTAATAGTATATAAGATTATCAGGAGTGATTTGACATAGCTCTGCATTAACCCACCCAATAAATGAGAAATAATGGGCATCACTTTAAGGTATACAAAAGTAACAACAGAGTTAAATAAGAATATTTGCAACAACATTTAGGGTCTCTTTGAGTCAAGGCAATACTACATATAGCAAGGACTGCAGATACTGCTTTATTTTTTTCTTTTTAAGAAAGAATTTGATGGATTCCAAAATGGTGGACAGCCTGTAAGCACACTGACAGTGCAGCTCCTGCATTCCTACACTATAATCTGACTTCAAACCAGTGCATCGCTTAGGCAAAGTATATCAAACATCAATGGATTAAAGCAGAAATATGAGTACTTACTTGTTTCATCTTTATTTTTCAAAAATTCTCTCATTATGAAGGAAAAATAATTACTTGTTGGAAACAGAGCCCTGAACCACATGGTGTGGATTCTTCAAGACTAACAGGCCTAATAAGAGGAAAGTAACAAGAAAAACAACTTTCATAACAAGACTTATCATTTAAAATTCTGCACTACTACTAGGAATCTAACTATACAAGATTAATGGAGAATCAGCCAGATCGGATGGAAACTGCAATCACAAAAACCAAACTGTCTGCAATTACTACCCCTGAGAAAGAAACCACTTCTAAAAGGCAAAAAATTAACATGCAACAACAAGAAGCTGGTAAAATGTCTTAAAGATTAAAACAGGAACAACCTTTAACACTGGGGGATCTGAAATCTGCTTTACAACCTTTACAAACAGAAGTGCAGGGTGTCTCTCATAAGCTAACTACATTTGGCTCTAATCTGTACCAAATTGTGCTTAGGCTTGAACAAAATGAAGCTAAAATTATGGACAATGAGCTAAAAATAAATGAACTGCAACAAAAAGCACAAACCAATGACACCATAATTAAAGAATTACAGCAAAAAATGTTAGACTTGGAAGCTAGAAGCCAGGGAAATAATTTTATCATAAGAGGTATTCCAGAGAGCTTTGATAATCCACAACTTATTCCAATAATAAAAGAAATACTAAACTCTCTTCTGACTAATAAAGATCTCCTGGATGAGATAGTGATCGAAAGAGCTCACAGAGCTATAAAGCATACACAAACAAGTGGTCTTCCTAGACAAATCTATATCAGACTGCTTAAGTCAGCACATGTTCAACAGATACTGTCAGTTTATAAGATTAAAAAGAATGTTACATGGAGAGCACATAAAATTATGATTACTCAAGATCTTCCTTTACAAATTAAACAAAATCGACAGAAACTCAACAAATACTGCAATTACCTCATTGAAAATAAGATTCATTTCCAAATGAGATATCCTGCAACTTTAACATTTTATTACAAAGAAGAAAAAATATCCTTGGAAACACCTGACCAGACAACATCCACCTTTCTGCATCTCTTCAAAGCAAACCCTGCCTGAGACCACTCTTTTCATATCTTTTGATCCAAAAACAACATTTGGAAGACTAAACAAGTGCTACAGCTCCAAAGAACTACAGGACAGAAGAATATACCACTCTTATGGGAAATTTTAAACAAATGGATGTGGAATGTGTTCTAAATAACTCTGCTGACTTGCCTGTAAATAAAATGTCTTTGCTACACTGTAATAATTAAGGTACTGCTTTTAGTAACTGCCTTTTACATTTAAAAGTTGCAAAGCTACATACCAATGACTGCATAGAGAAATGACTTTAAAGTTGTTAGAAAAATATGTATTTAAATATATGTGAAATGCTAGTTTAAAAGCAAGGTAGTTTATAATGCATTTTATTCTATTAATCATATATCAGAAGGGATAAATTCATGTGTAAATGCAAGTAGCTTCTGAAACTGCAGTGTGCTTTGACCCCTGACCCTGGCAGCTGCCAGCTCAGCAAGCTTAATGTTTATGCTTTTCATAAGTGATTATCTGCTGGGTCAGGAAATTAAATGTGTAAATCTTCCGCTCCTTCCTGATGAGATAACTTGTCCTTGTAAATAATGAAATCTTCTCTTCCTGCATGAAGTAACTTGTCCTTGTGAGATAAAAACACAGCTGGTAAAGAAAGTGAAACAGTGAACAAATATGTATGTTAAAGACTGAATCTGCTATTGTATTCGAACTGATATGAGACCTTTAAGAAGTAACTTTACAGACAGACATTATGACTAACCAGCTGGATAGCAAGGCCATATTGTATCTAGAGGAATAGTTTTTTAAAACATACTGCATCAGCAGATTAAAAGAATAGAGGCTTGTAAGCTAAAGTGATGTAGATGCCTTGTGACTAACCACGTTGGTGAAGTGGGCATAACTTGAATGCAAACACTATAAAATATTCTGTACTTCCTGTATCATGTCAGACAAAATTCTGTACTTGTATGGTTTTTTGCCTCCTGGTGTACACTAGTAAACCTTTGAATCTGAACCTCCTGTGTATTGAATTATTAATTTTATTTAACAGTTTGGTCCTTCGCAAGACGGAATTCCCTTGGTAAGCTGCAGATCAGAGCGTATTGGTGGTCGAATACTGCGCAGGAGAAGTTACCGAAATGGTTCTTCTTGAGTGAAAAGACCTCCGACTGAATTGTTGTGTATAAAGAGGCTGGCCACTTTCTGATCTGTGGCTGAAAAGCGGAACCTGAATGATTTTCAAAACCAGGAGGCTCAGGTAGGAAGAATTTGCCTTTTTTCTGTTTTAGATCAGGGACTAGGTTACAGTATATTGTTGTCAAGATTTGTTTTGCAGATCAGGGACAAAAGGAAGTACTGTATATTTGGTCATAGATCAGGGTAACAGAATAAGGTAGGCAGTTATTCTAGATAAACTGTGAACAGGAATTGAGAATTTGATATCACGTGATAATAAGGGTTACGTAACATTTTTTGTACTATGGGAAATCAGTGCACTAAAACATCGCGAGATCCGCCCCTAACCGAAGATGCAAAATATATGCAATCACAACGGTCCGATAACGTTAGGTATTATACGAAATGGGTTAAAAAATATGAATTTGATGGCAAACTAGATAAAGCTTCACTAGTTAAACTCCTTAAACAGCTTAAATCTGATGCAGGAGGTCAGGCAAAAAAGCAACGCCAACTAGGCATTCCTCAAGCACACAGGTGGATTGAGGAAGCAAATCGTAGAGAACAGAAGCTTAAAAATTCAAAAACATTATTTTTAGACAAAGAGGATAATAACTTGGTAATAGTGACAGCTCCTCCTCCTCCTCCCTTACCCCCTCCCTTACCCTTTTCAGGCTATGAAGCGAGTGGACAGCCTGGTCCACCTCCGCATTATCCTGAAGTTTCAGCAAGATCACAACCATTTGTTGGAGATCCTATTGAGACTAGGTCCCGAACACGTAAAACACATAGGGACACAGAATTATACCAAATAGAGAAAAATCTACAGGATGAGAGTGAGGAAAAAATATGCCCACTTATAAAAGTTCCAAATCCTCAGGCAGGACAGGAAGGGCAGGATCCAACTGTCTTAGTATACAGACCATGGACACCTGAGGATATCCGGAAGGCAACCGAGGGAATTCCCCATCCAAAATTTAACTTTGTAAAATTTTTAGAAGATTTACAAGGCATGAGGTTAAGTTACCACTTAAATGGGGAAGAAGTAGAAAAAGTAGTTAGACAAGTTATAGGTCCAGACTGGCACATGATTTGTGGCAACTGGAATCCTCGTAATGCAGAATTTAAGCCACTCCCACATAGTGACGCAGAACTAGACAATAGAGTGAAGGGTCTTACAGACCGAATCTCTGAGAAATGGAAACCTAGAGCAGACTGGACTTGCATTAACCAATGCATACAGCAAGACAATGAGACAGTAGATGGATATTATGCCAGATTATTAGAATGTTTTAATAATCATAGCGGTATGACAGTTCCTGAAAATCAAACACATGATTCTTCGTATGAACAACAATTAAAAAATGCATTTTTGAAAGGTTGCATTGCACCTATTAGTAGATTCATTACGAAGCATATGATAGATCATCGAACAGGGAGGCTACAAGCCTTACTTGAATATGCTAGACATGCTGAGAGACATTTTAATAGCAAAAAGAAAAAGAAAACACAAGTCTTCACAGCTGAAGACGGAGCTGAAGTTTTTGTAGTACAATCAGGTAAAAAGGGAAGGAAAAATGTTCAGGGAAACAAACAGTCTGATAAACGATCAGAAGATTTTGAAGAGAGAAAAAAGAAAGGTGAATGCTTCAAGTGCGGAAAAAAGGACATCTAGCAAGGGATTGTAGGCAAAACAAAAAGGTAATTACAGAAGATAAAGGAGATGAGGACTGATTATATGATAGTGAGGATACATCAAATAAAAGTCAGAAATCATTAGGAAAACTTAATAAACAGAAAACAAATGTAAATGTGATAGAAGGAGTAGAGGAAGTGCAAGTAGATATGGAGGATGAAGAAAGTGAAATTTTGGACTTAGCATTGTTGAGCTTAGAGCTCTACTTGGCAGATACGAAACCGGAAGTTACACTTCTGGTGGAGGGAAGGGAAGTCAAATTCCTGTGTGACTCAGGAGCGTCACGGACTTTGATACACCCCTCCAAGTTACCAGAACACTCTGAATCACCTGATTATATATTAGTAAAAGCAGCAAACGGGCAGCTATACAGGGAGCCACTCTCCCATGATATAGCAATAACTGACCCTGTTTCAGGTATGACTCAGAAAAGTAAAATTGTTGTTTCTGCAAAATGTCCAGTAAACCTGTTGGGCAGAGACCTTATGTAGATATTTGGCATAGCAGTAGTTCCAACTATACAAGGTATGGAGGCACAGAGACAAATGGATACCTTTGTAGTGCAATCGGAGGGTGAAACTTTTTACTGGTACATCCAGGACCTAGTCACGACTGGTCCAGGGGCAGTAACTGAGGAACTGATGAACGTAGCCATCAGTAAGACTCCCTCCCTCGACACTGATCGACAGCATTTGTTACACTGTACTCTATACTATTGTACTACACTAGGTCCTGGTAGAGAATATGAGCAAGAGTTGTTCAAGAATCGAGCAACTAGATTAGTGTTACGAACTTTGTATTGGGATACCGAGGGGAACAGTGTGGCTAGCTGTTCATTACCTCAAGAATTCCTTGCGTTATATAGATCAAACTGATTACCACATGTCAGCTTGACAAAGAATAAAAATGTAAAATGGGCAGACTTAGGAGAAAAGGTAACAAGATGGGAAAAACAGACTGATTTAGAACTATCAGAACAGGGAATACAAAAACAGAAGTTAAACTGGTTAACACAGACACACCCAGCTGTACACCTCCAATCCAGTGAGGATAGCTGATTAGCATTTTTATTGGAAGAAGAAGAGAAAGCCTTGAGTAAAATTCCAATAACTCTTTGGTCAACAGGCAAGTCAGATGTAGGACTTATTCAGACAGCAGGATCAGTTACAATTACCCCAAAATCAGCTTTTAGACCACAAAAAAGACAATTACCTTTAAGAAAGGATGCAGAAATAGGAATTAAGCCTATAATAGCAGCATTACTCAAAGAAGGAGTACTGGTAGAATCTCCTGATTCACCATGTAATACACCCCTATTTCCTGTTAAAAAAGCAAATGGGGAATGGCGGATGGTACAAGATTTACAAGCTGTAAATAATGCAGTGATACCTAAAGCACCTACGGTGCCAGACCCACATACTTTGTTGAATGATCTACAACCGCAACAAAAGTATTTCTCTGTGGTAGATATCAGCAATGCTTTCTTTTCGATACCTATACATCCTGATAGTCAATATTGGTTTGCACTTACATTTCAGGGTAAAAGGTATACCTATACTCGGCTACCACAGGAATATTGTGAGAGTCCAACAATATTTGCACAAGAAATGGCTAGCAATCTGGCAGGGTTTACCCCACCGGGAGGTAGTCAAATTCTACTTTATGTAGATGACATCTTGCTAGCAGCCCCCACTCAGCAACAGTGCAGGGAGGATACTGTAGCATTATTGAAATTTTTAGCAATACAAGGACACAAAGTAAACAAAAGTAAGTTACAACTTTGGAGAAAACAAGTTAGATACCTGGGATATGTAATATCCAATGAAGGTAGAATACTAGATGAGGAAAGAAAAACAGCAATTATGCAAGCACCCAAGCCAACGACCAAGAAAGAAATGATGTCTTTCTTAGGTACAACTAATTTTTGTCGGAGCTGGATACCAAATTATGCTTTGGAATCTGCTCCACTGACTGATTTGATATATAAGACACCAATGGCAGCACAAGATATTTTACAATGGACAACTGAAGCAGAAATGGCTTTCTGCAGGTTGAAGCAGTTGATAGCTTCTTCATTAGTTTTAGGACTTCCAAATTATCACAAACGGTTCTTTCAGACCGTAGATTGTAAGCAAGGGTATATGACGTCAGTATTGACGCAACAACATGGGGACAAGCAACGCCCCATAGCTTACTATTCATCACTGTTAGACCCAGTGGCACGATCTTTGCCTCACTGTGTACAAGCAATAGTTGCAGCTGCAATGGCAGTACAGGCTTCGGCCTCAGTGGTGTTATTTCACCCTCTTACATTGTGAGTGCCTCATGCAGTTGCAATAATTCTACTGCAAGAGAAAGTGGCATATCTTTCTCCTGCTAGACACCTTTCATGTATGACCATACTGCTGAGCCAACCTCATATGACAATTGAACGATGTACAACATTAAATCCGTCGACATTACTTCCAACTCCTGCAGATGGCACACCACATAGCTGCCTGCAGGAAATTGAACAGTTAGCTTTACCTAGACAAGATCTCACAGATGTACCCTTGGATAATGCCGAGGTGGCATATTATGTGGACGGCTCATGCAGGAAGGGTCCTACGGGAAAGAATCTAGTAGGGTATGCAGTAGTTACAGACACTGAAATTCTAGAAGCCCAATCTTTACCACATAACTTATCTGCACAGGCAGCAGAGTTGATAGCTTTGACATGGACATGTACTTTAGCAAATAACATGTGTGTAAACATATATACTGATAGTCAGTATGCTTTTTCTACAGTGCATGTATTTGCACAAGTCATGAAGCAAAAAACAAAGTGGAACACTGCTATGTTTAGTCTTTTAATATCCAAAACACAGATGAAAAAACAGATAAAAACAGGATGAGCGCTTTCGGGATGTACCCTTCATCAGATAAAGTGGAAACATTAAACACATATTTTTATATATTCTAACAGCCAATCAAAATCAGTAGAAAGCCCGCCTATTTTGTAGGACAGGTTTAATAGGTATAACTTCAGTTAAACCTGGCTTCCTGTTTGCCATCAAATCAACAATCCACCTAGTTTCCACCAATTCTGTTTTTAACTTGATGTCACCACCTCTGCTATTCAATCTAACATTTACAATAGCCCGAAACTTAAAAACATGGGTTGGAAATTCTTTTACATGCCTGCATAATGCATTTCTATCATCACCATTCCTAATACATGAAAGATGTTGCAATATTCTTACTTTTAACATATTGTTTGTCTTCCCAACATAGAAACAAGGGCAGTGGCAGCATTCGGCTAAGTAAACTATATCAGTAGTACGACATGTAGCCTTGGCTTTAAAAGAGAAGACCCTATTGGTAACAGGATGTTTGAAATCTATGTCCTTATTTATGTTCGAACAAGCTTTGCACATACCACAAGGCCTTGTCCCTGTGCTGTGCAAAGCCTGATGCTTATGGGCAGTATCAAAATTTTCTTTACATAAGAGATCCTTTAAATTTTTATTCCTCCTGTATTTAAAAGTGGGCTGAGAACCCACAATGTCTCTTAGACTACTGTCACTCATAAGGATGTTCCAATTTTTTCGAACAATGTTACAAGCATCTTTTATGTTACTACAGTAAGTGAACACTAGTTGTGGTCCCATATGTCTATTGCTCTTATCAGAGTCATTTACTGTATTCTTAACTCTCTTTATCCATGGTTTATATTTGTTCTCTCTTAGACTTTTATTTTTATCTATAACGTCATCTACCATTTTGGATTTGTAACCCCTATCTATTAGACAATCTTTAAGATGATTAACTTCTTCAATAAAGGAAGAATCATCCATACAGATCCTTGAAGCCCTGCTGACTTGCCCTTGTACTATGTTGGGATGTGTATATCTCGGGTGCATACTATCGAACGATAGAAGTGTATTCTTCCAACAATCCTTTTTAAAAAGCTTGGAGTTAAAACCTAACTCATCCTGACCTACCCTAACATCTAAAAAATCTATGGAATCAAAAGAGTGCCTAACCGTAAACCTGAAGAAACTAGTGGTTGAGTGTAGGAAATTTACAAATTCTCCTAATTTGGACACAGACCCTTCCCACAAAAGGAAAACATCATCTACAAAACGCAGATAAAGTTTTATATGATTTTTCCAAATTTCATTATTTAAGACAAAGGTGTTCTCCCAGTGTGAGAGTACCAGGTTGGCATAGGTATTTGCGCAGGGGGTGCCCATGGCTACCCCGCGCTTGTCTGTAAAATGAATTGGCACCCATAAAAACATTATTCTCTAATACCAGAGTTAATAAAGTCTTAATTAAAACTATTTTCTCTTTTAAAACTCCTAATTTCTCCAAAAGTGCACCAATGGTATGTATACCATAATCATTATTAATCACAGTAAACAAGTTTTGTACATCCATTGTGACCATAAGAAGTTTTTCTGAGCCTACCTTATTATTCATTTCTCCCAGGGATACTAAGAAATGTCCCGTATCTCTTAAAATGTTATCCATCATACTCAAATACGGTTTTAAGGTATGTTCAACCCAAATGGAGATATTCTCAGTAACCCACCCCCTCCCAGAAACAATTGGTCACAAGGGTGGGTCAAGGAGAGACTTATGAATTTTAGGAAGTGCTTTAAAAATTGGAATGACAGGCTTTTCCACCAACAGAAAATTGTACGTTTCATCAGATATAAGCATATCATTCAACAATTTTTGTAAACAAAAGTGTACTCTGTCTGTAACTTGTTTTACCCCTAATGGATTAATCTGAATATAGGTATTCCTATCCAGTAGCAAATCATTTAGCTTTTCATTATATCTTGTGGTATCTAGTAAAACCACTGCTCCTCCTTTATCAGCCTTTTTAATAATAATATTCTTGTTCTCACTGAGACTTTTTAAGGCTGTCCTCTGCTTAAAAGTTAAATTATAATATTTACTAAATTCAGCTTCTTCAAAATACTGGATAAGGTCTTGCTCACAAGCATTTAAAAATAAATGCAATGCTGGTGTCAGTGGGGGTACATAACCACTAGGTTTTTTTAGGGTGTTAACACTCATTTCATTTTTATCAAATAAAACCTTCAAGGCTACATTTCTACAGAAGAGCATGACATCCATCAACATATCATTATATGTACCACATTTGCCTGGAACAAAAGTTAACCCCTTATTTAGGACGGCTAGCTCATCTTCATTCAGAATATAGGAAGAAAGATTAAAAACAATGCTATCAGAGTTACCAATAGTCAGTGCAAAGTCCTCCTCCTTTTGTCCGCCCCTCTGTCTTCGCTCAGGGACCTTTTCCACGAGCTTTTCTTTTTTACAGGCGCTGGTAGGAAGTCCAGAAAATTCTGTCTTCCCATACGATTTTTTGGTCGTGCACCTAAACCTCTCTCATTCGGGCCTTGCTGACATCCTGTATCACATCCCGGAAGGCCATTAACCTCACCTTCAGAATCATGGATCCCAATGTTATTTGCTTGTGAGGCAGGAGTCATCGACAAAATGCAGCTATCACTCGCCACTGTTGTGCTAACATTTAAATCGACAACCTTGCTTACTTCTTCCATATGCTCGGGGTAACTTACTGTCATTATCATGTTATTCGTTCCTAATACACTCTCCTCGTCAGCCGAACTCACTAGCTCTTGAACGGGCGTGTGAAACGAATTCCTATTCGTATCATGCGTCACAGCATTAAGGTTCCCCTTCTTGTTTTTACCTTCCGATAATGGAAATACCTTCTCAGCGTTGGTACTGCCTCTCCGACTGTTCCCTTCCGAGGATAAATCAGCCCATCTCCTACCGACATGGCCAGAAGACTTGGAAACATTTGTTTTCGGCCAAACAAAAATATTTCCGTTGGAAAAATCTTCATAGTCCCTGTGTAATTTATTCAATTTTTGTTTTTTTATTTTTTCGTCATTTTCGGCCAGTGACACATACAGTGCATCCAGGCGTTCGGTACTCCGTACATCAGTGTACTCAGACTCTAGCTTATTTTGTAAAAATGTCACATCTTTTTTAAGAGACTCTAGTTCAGGAGTAAAGAACTCATTAAGGAGTTCCATGTACTTAAAGCTTGTACTGATGTTCAGAGATTGCCATTTTGCCAAAAGTTCCGGGTGGCGGTCCCCTTGTGCAGGCATGCAAAGGATCCTCATCCCCCTCGGAACTATCCCATAATCAATACAGGCTTCCAGATGATAAAACTGCCATTGAAGTCGCTGTAATTTACTTACTTTATAATTTAAGTCCCGTAACATGTCCTCAAAGCTTTTATCCATGGCTACAGGTTTCGAGCTTTCCCTGGAGCCTAGACTTTGCATTGCAAAGCCCAAATTTAAAAGAGGATTTTCCTTGTTAAGAAAACTTTTTGAGCACCATGCTTTTTTGACACCAGACCGAGAGTTAACTTCAGTGTTCATATTCATATCCATAGCATGCACAGCACTATATAAAAGAAGCAAATAGTCCAAGAAAATATCTAGTGCTGTGCTAAAGTCCACCAAGCAGTAAACCAATAGTCATGAAGCAAAAAACAAAGTGGAACACTGCTATGTTTATATGAGCATATGGAAGAAGTAAGCAAGGTTGTCGATTTAAATGTTAGCACAACAGTGGCGAGTGATAGCTGCATTTTGTCGATGACTCCTGCCTCACAAGCAAATAACATTGGGATCCATGATTCTGAAGGTGAGGTTAATGGCCTTCCGGGATGTGATACAGGATGTCAGCAAGGCCCTAATGAGAGAGGTTTAGGTGCACGACCAAAAAATCGTATGGGAAGACAGAATTTTCTGGACTTCCTACCAGCGCCTGTAAAAAAGAAAAGCTCGTGGAAAAGGTCCCTGAGCGAAGACAGAGGGGCGGACAAAAGGAGGAGGACTTTGCACTGACTATTGGTAACTCTGATAGCATTGTTTTTAATCTTTCTTCCTATATTCTGAATGAAGATGAGCTAGCCGTCCTAAATAAGGGGTTAACTTTTGTTCCAGGCAAATGTGGTACATATAATGATATGTTGATGGATGTCATGCTCTTCTGTAGAAATGTAGCCTTGAAGGTTTTATTTGATAAAAATGAAATGAGTGTTAACACCCTAAAAAAACCTAGTGGTTATGTACCCCCACTGACACCAGCATTGCATTTATTTTTAAATGCTTGTGAGCAAGACCTTATCCAGTATTTTGAAGAAGCTGAATTTAGTAAATATTATAATTTAACTTTTAAGCAGAGGACAGCCTTAAAAAGTCTCAGTGAGAACAAGAATATTATTATTAAAAAGGCTGATAAAGGAGGAGCAGTGGTTTTACTAGATACCACAAGATATAATGAAAAGCTAAATGATTTGCTACTGGATAGGAATACCTATATTCAGATTAATCCATTAGGGGTAAAACAAGTTACAGACAGAGTACACTTTTGTTTACAAAAATTGTTGAATGATATGCTTATATCTGATGAAACGTACAATTTTCTGTTGGTGGAAAAGCCTGTCATTCCAATTTTTAAAGCACTTCCTAAAATTCATAAGTCTCTCCTTGACCCACCCTTGCGACCAATTGTTTCTGGGAGGGGGTGGGTTACTGAGAATATCTCCATTTGGGTTGAACATACCTTAAAACCGTATTTGAGTATGATGGATAACATTTTAAGAGATACGGGACATTTCTTAGTATCCCTGGGAGAAATGAATAATAAGGTAGGCTCAGAAAAACTTCTTATGGTCACAATGGATGTACAAAACTTGTTTACTGTGATTAATAATGATTATGGTATACATACCATTGGTGCACTTTTGGAGAAATTAGGAGTTTTAAAAGAGAAAATAGTTTTAATTAAGACTTTATTAACTCTGGTATTAGAGAATAATGTTTTTATGGGTGCCAATTCATTTTACAGACAAGCGCAGGGGGTAGCCATGGGCACCCCCTGCGCAAATACCTATGCCAACCTGGTACTCTCACACTGGGAGAACACCTTTGTCTTAAATAATGAAATTTGGAAAAATCATATAAAACTTTATCTGCATTTTGTAGATGATGTTTTCCTTTTGTGGGAAGGGTCTGTGTCCAAATTAGGAGAATTTGTAAATTTCCTACACTCAACCACTAGTTTCTTCAGGTTTACGGTTAGGCACTCTTTTGATTCCATAGATTTTTTAGATGTTAGGGTAGGTCAGGATGAGTTAGGTTTTAACTCCAAGCTTTTTAAAAAGGATTGTTGGAAGAATACACTTCTATCGTTCGATAGTATGCACCCGAGATATACACATCCCAACATAGTACAAGGGCAAGTCAGCAGGGCTTCAAGGATCTGTATGGATGATTCTTCCTTTATTGAAGAAGTTAATCATCTTAAAGATTGTCTAATAGATAGGGGTTACAAATCCAAAATGGTAGATGACGTTATAGATAAAAATAAAAGTCTAAGAGAGAACAAATATAAACCATGGATAAAGAGAGTTAAGAATACAGTAAATGACTCTGATAAGAGCAATAGACATATGGGACCACAACTAGTGTTCACTTACTGTAGTAACATAAAAGATGCTTGTAACATTGTTCGAAAAAATTGGAACATCCTTATGAGTGACAGTAGTCTAAGAGACATTGTGGGTTCTCAGCCCACTTTTAAATACAGGAGGAATAAAAATTTAAAGGATCTCTTATGTAAAGAAAATTTTGATACTGCCCATAAGCATCAGGCTTTGCACAGCACAGGGACAAGGCCTTGTGGTATGTGCAAAGCTTGTTCGAACATAAATAAGGACATAGATTTCAAACATCCTGTTACCAATAGGGTCTTCTCTTTTAAAGCCAAGGCTACATGTCGTACTACTGATATAGTTTACTTAGCCGAATGCTGCCACTGCCCTTGTTTCTATGTTGGGAAGACAAACAATATGTTAAAAGTAAGAATATTGCAACATCTTTCATGTATTAGGAATGGTGATGATAGAAATGCATTATGCAGGCATGTAAAAGAATTTCCAACTCATGTTTTTAAGTTTCGGGCTATTGTAAATGTTAGATTGAATAGCAGAGGTGGTGACATCAAGTTAAAAACAGAATTGGTGGAAACTAGGTGGATTGTTGATTTGATGGCAAACAGGAAGCCAGGTTTAAATGAAGTTATACCTATTAAACCTGTCCTACAAAATAGGCGGGCTTTCTACTGATTTTGATTGGCTGTTAGAATATATAAAAATATGTGTTTAATGTTTCCACTTTATCTGATGAAGGGTACATCCCGAAAGCGCTCATCCTGTTTTTATCTGTTTTTTCATCTGTGTTTTGGATATTAAAAGACTAAACATAGCAGTGTTCCACTTTGTTTTTTGCTTCATGACTATTGGTTTACTGCTTGGTGGACTTTAGCACAGCACTAGATATTTTCTTGGACTATGTATTTGCACAACAATGGAAAAATAGAGGAATGATAACATCCAGTGGAAACCCTATTAATCATGCGCAATTTATTTTGGAGTTATTAGAATCTATTCAGTTACCTACCAAAGTAGCTATTTGCAAATGTGTAGCTCATACAAAACAGCAGGATAAGATTTCGAAAGGCAATGCACAAGCGGATGCAGCTGCAAAGCAAGAAGCCTCAGACTCAGAAACTTTACTTTTGAACGAGGAATTACAACCCTCTGAGATTTTAGATTTAGACATGTTAAAAACAATGCAGACGCTTACTACAAAAGCAGAAAAACAAAAATGGGTAAAACAAGGTGTAATTCTTGAGAATGGACTGTGCATTTCCAAAGAAAGAAAACCGATATTGCCGTCTAATTTATTTAGATATGCAGCTTTGTTGAGCCATGGGCAGTGCCATGTCTCAACAGGGGGGATGGTACAGTTAGTAAATCGAATATTCCAAACATATGGATACACAAATTACACAAATATTTTGTGCAGCTTGTCATACTTGTAACAAGCACCATGCACAAGGGGCATTTAAAACCAAGCAAGGAAGTTTTCCTATACCACCATATCCGTTCCATACTATTTGTATGGATTTCATAGAATTAAGTAAGTGTGAAGGGAAAAAATACTGTTTAGTTATTGTAGACATGTTTTCTAAATGGGTAGAAGCTTTTCCAACCAAAAATCTGGATGCAGCAACAGTAGTGAAAGCCTTGATAAAAGAAGTAATTCCTAGATTTGGCATTCCGGAAAGGATTTATAGTGACAATGGCACACATTTTGTCAACCAAATGATCCAGCAACTTGGGAGATTTTTTGGTATCTCCTTAAAGAACCACTGTGCCTACCACCCACAGTCAGCAGGACTGGTGGAAAGGTACAATGGAACCCTTAAAAATAAATTAAGAAAGTTAGTTGAGGAGACCCAAAAGAACTGGATACACTAACTGCCTTTGGCACTGCTGAGTATGAGAACAGTTCCAAATGTAAAGGGTCTGACTCCCTTTGAAATGGTTTTTGGGAGAGCATACTATGTGCCTCAGTGGAAAGCTCTCATGCCTGCAGAACAAGAGGCTGACAGTTCATTAGCAGAGTATATGAAGAAATTGTTAATGAATAAGTCTGTTTTGCAGTTTAACTCTCTTTCAGATAAGGAACAGACCAGACCGGTGGAAGCAGTCGTGGGCCCCGGAAGTTGGGTGTGGTTGAAAGTGACAAAAAGGAAGAATTGGGCAAGTCCAAAGTGGGAAGGTCCATACCAGGTTTTGTTAGCAATGCCTACTGCAGTTAGAGTGGCCAAGAGGACGTCCTGGGTTCATTTGACACATTGTAAACTTGTAAAGAACTTTCAACTTGATAAAAACTTTGTGACTGATACACAACCAGACCAAGATGGCCAAAAACAAAGTGAATAAGAACTTAGATCAACCCCAGAGATGTTGCATAATCATTTTGTTGAGTATACATTTATTGACTATAATTGTGACAGTTTTCCTCTTGTTGTGGGTTATCCTACAAACAACCACGCAAGTGAAAGTGAAAAGGCGTGATGAAATGTCTATAGACTGGCATCCAAATTTTAACACATACCTAGCCATGAAATGTGTATATGCAGAGACTATGAACATTTCAAATTGCTGGGTTTGTACAGCTATACCAACAGCATAGGGAGGACTGATAATGTCCGCTGTCCCTTTGGGGATAAATGAGACTTGGGAGAATTTACTTTTCGACACAGGAACTGTGAGATCACAGGACAAAATAGCTTTATTTTTACCTGTCACACAAAAAGGAGTTGTATGTTTCTACAAAAATGACACTCTCCAGGTGGGCTGGAGCAATTGTAATATAACCATATCTTACCGATGCTATATTAAGAATAGTAATGGCAATACTTTTTGCAATACTAATTATGACTCGTATTTAAACTCATTGAAAACAACTATGAGTGACATTTAAAGAAATCCAGTTTTGTTTAAACAATTGTCAGTTATAGATCAGAAAATGTTTCATGCAGGGCTGATGCGTATTAGTACTAAAGTAGAAAACTGTTATTTTATTTGTGGGAAAAAGGCATATAAATGGTTACCTGAGAATTGGTCCGGCAGTTGTTTTTTGGGTTACTTGGTTCCGGCAACAAGACATACTGCAGAATTACCTTTGGGTAAGATACGAAATGTAAGAGAAACAGCTCGAATGCCCAAAGGTCCAGTTAAGAAACCTGTGAATCCAGTTGGGAAGATCGAAGTTGGTTGGAAATACCATAATTCAGTAAAAGACAAAAGCGAATTGACTCATATGGACTTGTGTGACGGTGTTATATCTTGGGCAGGAATATTACCAGCCTATGGAGCAGTCAAATCAATCTGGGAGCTGAGGAAGTTGTTGAAACTTCTCGAAGTAATGAGTAATGCAACTTTTTCCGCCCTAGAACTAGTGACTGATGAACTGAATGCAATGAGAACTGTTGTGCTACAAAATCGGATGGCTCTTGACTTCACCCTAGTGGCGAGAGGTGGTACGTGCATGCTTATCAAAGAAGAATGCTGTGCATATATTCCTGATAATCGTCATGAGATAAATAATCACCTAGAGGTAATTCAGCAAGTATCAGCCATGACTGAACCAGGCCCAAACCCACTGACGGACTTTTTCCAGAATGTATTTGGGGGGTGGGGTTCCATCCTAATGAATATTTTGATTGCCATTTGTGTGGGTATACTCCTGATAGGAGCATGTGTTTGCTGTGGAATTCCCTGCATGAAAAGATTAATCAAAGATTTTATTAATGTATCTGTTACTGAAACCATGTATCAAGATATTGAAATTGAAAAATTGATCTCAGACGACATATTTTCTGAAGTATAAATTAAATGACTCACCTAGCTGAAAATCCTAAGTGGTAAAGGTTAGGAGATGAAATAACACTATGCATACTTCAAAAAAATACAATAAAAAGTATTAATAGGGGGGAAATATTAGAAAAATATGTATTTAAATATATGTGAAATGCTAGTTTCAAAGCAAGGTAGTTTATAATGCATTTTATTCTATTAATCATATAACAGAAGGGATAAATTCATGTGTAAATGCAAGTAGCTTCTGAAACTGCAGTGTGCTTTGACCCCTGACCCTGGCAGCTGCCAGCTCAGCAAGCTTAATGTTTATGCTTTTCATAAGTGATTATCTGCTGGGTCAGGAAATTAAATGTGTAAATCTTCCACTCCTTCCTGATGAGATAACTTGTCCTTATAAATAATGAAATCTTCTCTTCCTGCATGAAGTAACTTGTCCTTGTGAGATAAAAACACAGCTGGTAAAGAAAGTGAAACAGTGAACAAATATGTATGTTAAAGACTGAATCTGCTATTGTATTCGAACTGATATGAGACCTTTAAGAAGTAACTTTACAGAAAGACATTATGACTGACCAGCTGGTTAGCAAGGCCATATTGTATCTAGAGGAAAAGTTTTTTAAAACATACTGCATCAGCAGATTAAAAGAATAGAGGCTTGTAAGCTAAAGTGATGTAGATGCCTTGTGACTAACCACGTTGGTGAAGTGGGCATAACTTGAATGCAAACACTATAAAGTATTCTGTACTTCCTGCATCATGTCAGACAAAATTCTGTACTTGTATGTTTTTTTGCCTCCTGGTGTACACTAGTAAACCTTTGAATCTGAACCTCCTGTGTATTGAATTATTAATTTTATTTAACAAAAGTGCATTTACAGCTTACAAAAAAGAAGTGTTAAATTACATTTAAAAATGGGATATAACCTTTGATATAATAGTTTAAATAGTGTAAATGCTAGACATAAGTAGTTTCAGTTAAAATGTATACTCATTCTACTGGCATAATCATTGAGTTGCTTTTAAGTCTGTCTATGAGCAAGGTACAAAAACATTTCCCTTTTTTTCTTTTTTTTTCCTCACTGTTTGTTCAGTTGACGGCACTGGTTAATTATTAATATATGAGTTCACAATGACGTGTTTATATGGCTTTTGACAGTGCAGTGTTAAGTGAAGTTTCCAATACATTTTAAAGAACCACAGTTAGTTGCTGTTAGCAAGAATAAGGAAAATGTTGAATTTTAAAGTGCTGCCTTCTTTAAATGTTTAAAATGCATAATCATTATTCTGCTGGCATAACCATTGAGTTACTTTTAAATGTGTCTATTAGCAAGGTATAAAAACATTTCTCATTTTTTTTTCTTTTCTCTCTGTTCAAGTATATGGCACTGGCTAATTATTAATATATGAGTACACCATGATGGATCTATATGGCTTTTGCCAGTGCAATGTTAAATGAAGTTTCCAATACATTTTAAAGATCCACAGTTAGTTGCTGTTAGTAAGAGTAAGGCAAATGTGTTGAATTTTAAAGTGCTGCCTTCTTTAAATGTTTAAAATGTATAATCATTACTCTACTGGCATAACCATTGAGTTACCTTTAAATGTGTCTATGAGCAAGGTACAAAAACATTTTTCTTTTTTTTCCCCTGTTTGTTCAGTAGATGACACTGGTTAATTAATAATCTGAGTTCACAATGATTGCTTGTATGGTTTTTGACAGTGCAGTGTTGAACAAAATTTCCAATACATTTTAAAGAAACACAGTTAGTTGCTGTTAGCAAGAAGAATGCAAATGTTGATGAATTTTTAAAATGATGCCGTCTTTAAATATACATATATTGTACTTGGTTTTTGAAAATATTGTTTTGTTAACTCTTTAATAACTCTTGAAATGTTAAGAATTATATGTTACTGTAACTACAAAACTTTTTATAAAAGCTACCTTTCCCTTTCTCTCTATATCTAAGGGTACAATTAATATAATATTTTAAGAAGTCTGAAAATGAATATGCAGTATATAAATAACAAAAGGAGTGGGATGGGCACAGTCTGTTAGCTGATGACTGTTCGCATTTGAAACAGTATGGGTATTATTGACATCCCTCTGATATATATCTACTCCTTGTTGTTAAAAATAATAGGTTCTTTTAGTTTCTTAACTCATGCACATTTACTAATACAGAGAGATGGGTGGTTAGGCACCTATTTAGAGTTTAGGAGTATAGAAGTCACAACATTTATTCTTAAGATAAATACACTAACAGACAAAGTTTATAACTGTATTTTTGTGTATCAACTAATGAGAAACTTCAACAATATTAATAAAAAATGATAACCATAGACTCATGGAATGTTAAAAGGATGGTAGATAAAAAGAAAAGAAAAGAAATTTAATCATGCACCTCACATATCAAACTAAAGCTGATATAACTGTCTTGCAAGAAACTCATTTAGATGACCAATTTTGGGTTAGGGAAAGGAAAAAAATGGGTTAAAACAATAGTTGCTGCAAATTATAGTTCTTTGTCCAGGGGAGTGGCCATTATAGTAAATAAATCCTTCCAAGGAGAGATTACTTCCTATGAAGCTGACTTGAAGGGAAGGTGGGTATTATTTACTACTGAATATCATACTTTGAACAAACCATTACTCTTTCTTAATATATATAGCCCATGCTCAAATCAACAGCTCTTCATTTATGAAATCTTTAATATATTAGCCAAATACCCAAATCATCTATTTGTTGTAGGTGGGGACTGGAATGCTTTACTAAATCTAGATAAGGATAGATCGCATAATAAAAACAGACAGTCACAATCTACCACTACAGCACTTGAAGAATAACAAAATACATTTGAATTAATTGACTCATGTTAAATTTCAATATGATAAAACAATATCAAGATTCACTTTCTTTTTAGCCACTCATAAAGCTTGGTCCAGGATAGATGCTTTTCTAATTTCCCTTGCTTTCCTTTCTAACAAATTAAATTATGTTGCATCACCTAGAGCTCTTTCAGACCATTCCAAAATTAGAGTTTTAATAAACTTTCAAGCTCATAAACAAAATATTTCCTATTTCAAAATCTGGACGTTAAATCCTAAAATTATACAAAACCAAGAAACTACACAAGAAATTCAAAATGTGCTAGCCCAACTTCAAAATGATTTTATATCCAATCAAATTCCATATGACATACAATGGGCGGCTACCAAGGTGGTCATCAGGGGTATTATTATTCAAAAATCTGCATGGCTCAAAAAAAAAGTATAACAATCTTAAGAATGAACTAGAGTATCAAATAAACACTGCTGAACTAGAACTTCAGGAAAAATATTCTAAAGAACTTGAGGAAAAAAATAATTGATTGGCAAAAACAATTAGCTATTTAGAAAACATCTCCTTCTTAGAATTAAGGTCAATATATCAATATTCAGAATGGGCTAAAACACCATCAAGATTCCTAGCTAGACTAATTAACATAAAAAGTGGACCTCCTAGGATCAAAGAAATAAAATATGAAGGACAGGTGAAATATAAAGATCAAGATATAATGGACACTTTTAAGATATTTATAAGAAATTATATAATATACCCTTATCATCATCTACAGACAGATTTGAGGATTTTATACATAATATAAACTTTACACAAATTATAGAAGATCAAAGGAAATTCTTAAAATCACCATTACAATTAAAAGAGATAAAAGCTGCAATAAACAAACTAAAACTAGGTAAATCCCCTGGGCCTGATGGATACACATCTGATTTTTATAAGCTATTCATGGAACCTATCTCCAAAGTGTTATTAAAAGTTTTCAACTATATAATACAGTATGGTATAACAGATAAATACTTAAATAACTCCAAGATAGTGTTGATTCCTAAACCGCATTCTGACCCAACAGATTCAGCAAATTATTGACCAATAGCCCTCATAAACACTGATCTTAAGATATTAGCCCATGTTATTGCAAATAGACTTAAGAATATACTCCCCTCTATTATTTCCCAACAACAAATGGGCTTTATGACAAACAGGCAAACAAGTGACAACACCCTCCTCTTCCATTGTAAGACTACTTAATAGGGATAAATGCCCCAGATATGCCCTTACAGTAGATGCAACTAAAGCTTTTGATAGAGTAAACTTACACTTTCTCTTTAATATACTGCCTTTATATGGTTTTCCTCAAGAATTCATTAAAATGATCCAGGTTCTGTATAAGAAAGCTTCTACCACTATACAGGTAAATAAACTTATAACTAACCCTATACTCTTATCCAATGATACAAGACAAGGATGTCCTATTTTGCCATACATATTTAATCTTTATCTAGAACCCCTCCTTCTGTTTATTTCACAAAAAAACTTTCATCATATTCCCAGAATCCACAATACAAATCTTATATAATCGGCCTTTGCTGATGACTTAAATATATACTTCCAACTCCCCACTACTGACCTCCCAAAAATACTTAAAGTTATTGATGAGTTCTTAGTAGTTTCAAATTATAATTTAAATTTAAACAAGTTACACATATTTCCCCTCAATCCTATAGGGCATAAAGAATTGTATTTTCCTATGAGTGAGATCAAAATAAACTACCAGATAAAATATCTAGGAATAATATTTACTTCAGACTTCAAAGATATTATAAACATTAACCTACTAACTACATGGACTAGTATTCAAAACAATATGGATAGATGGAAAAACATTAATATGTCTCTACTGTCAAAAATCTAGTGTTGTCAAGATGAATTTTCTACCAAGAATACTCTTTCAATTAAATGCTACCTTTTCAAATATTCCACAAAACGTCTTCCTTGCCATGGAAAATTCTATATCAAGATTCTTATGGTATCCCAAATCTACCAGAATTAAATGTGCAAAACTTGTACTTGCCAAAAATAAGGGGAGATTGGGGTTACTTGATTTTAAGCTTTACTATAGTATAATTACTGTATACAGACTAATACAAATAATAAACTATGACTCATATATAAACACTTGGACACCCCAGTGGACAAAAATCTGGTATGAACAGTTGAAATCCCTTGGCTGTAATATCAAATCCTTACCATTTTTGAATTTAAACCAGGCTAGCATATACACGAAGAATTTACACCCACTAATTTAAAACATGATTCTTACAGCACAGAAACTATTAAAATCATTGCAATTAGCTGATGCTTTTGCCCTTATACAACCATTACACCTAAATCCTAATCTACTAATAAATAATAAACCAGTAAATCTGACAAACTACCCCCTGGTAAAAGACTACACAATATGGGATATATACCAATGGAAAGACTCTAACACGGGGCAAATGAGACTTGAACTCAAACTTCCTATGAAATATAGTATTATCCTTAACCAACTTCATCATCTTATGAATGCTAAATTCTCACAAATACACACTTACACACTGACTTACAGAACATAGATTTAGTTAAATTGATACTTGAAAATCTTGTGAGTAAAGGGAAAACAATTTATAGGACTTATAAAATTGTAATGAGTGCAAAACATCAGAATTCTTTATTATTTTCAACTATTGGCAAACGAAAAATCAATCACTGACTGAAGAAAATAAGAAACTAGCCATTGAAAATACAATCAAATTCATTCTTTTCAAGAAGCTGTTATATACACAAATTATGGTAAATAATCTATATTATACCTTATCTAAATTAAATAAATTCAATCCTAACTTTTCGCCTATATGTCCCCATTGTCCGGATCAAACAGCTGATATTTTACATGTCATGTGGAACTGTACTATGATACACAACTTATGGTGTTCCTTGAGAGTAAGATTTAGACAAGAAGGGATATGAAAAATCAACCCTTACTTGGGAGACAGCTGTATTGCACATTAATATCAATCAACTCCCAAAAATATTAAAACATGTCTTTATTATTATGTGTGCCCTTATTAAATTCTATATTACAAAGAATTGGAATGTCATGTCACCAATTACATGGGAAAATTTTAACAATCTTACTATCAAATATATCTCATCTCACAAATTAATTTATTCAAAAACAAAAAACAAACGCTATTACCAAAAATATTGGGGTTACTTACTAGATATAATTCTTGACAAATAAAATTTGCCTACAAATTGTCATGAAAAGCTAACCGTTAAATAAGAAATTAATGTAGTATAACCAGTCTTTCTTGCATCTTCTCCCTTCTCTTAGTATATGTGTAACTAGATATTTTCCCTAAACATACAAATAAATGGTTAAATTTCTATTTTTACTTTATATATAGACTATCCCCATTTTAACTATCCCTAATGAGACCAAATGAACATAAGAATTCTCATACTTTACTTGACGATGTAGTGACTTCTTGTGTATATATTGTATATATATATATATATGTATAATTTTCTCGGAACGAGATTGTTGTCTGTTTTCTTTAGATAGGTATTTGTATTGTTTATTTGTGTTTTTGAGTTATCGCATTGTTATTATTTGAAAAAAGAAAATTTAAATAAAGAGATTTTGGAAAAAAAAAAAGAAAGAATTTGATATATTTATGGACATAAACTTAGAACAGTAGGGTAAAAAAGAAGCCCCTTGGAGACTATATTAGAACCATGAGGCTGTTAGACCAACCACATTAAACAATGAATTGTAGACATAGTTGGCTGTTTCTAATCCATAAGTATGTAGTCCAAATGTCATAAGTAAGGGATATTATGACTGTTGCCTGAAACTGATCACATCTCACTCTTTCCTTAAACACTTAGAAAACTTTGCTTCATTAGTCCAAGTTTATGTCTCTACAGTTACAGTTTCTTAAACAGAACCATGCAAGGAGAATAGCTCACTATAGTGTGAGAGTAGCAAGCAACCTTCATGTCTTTATTTTGTTGGAAAATTACTACCACTTACATTTTCAGCCTGCTGTAAGTTTAAACTAGTTTCATAGTTCCTGCTGTTCCAAAAATGCATGTTGACACAAAATTGGTTGTTCAATTAAGATTTTATCTAGAATAGTATACAATAATTTCCCCTGATTCTGGTCCTGTGCCCCACCACCACAAATGTTCTGTTCAAAATTCTTGAGAAATAAGTTGAGTGGTATGGTAATGGTCACTGATGTACATGTATTACTAATGTTGATTTACTTAAACTTTACAATATGGTGGAAAAAAATTAACTTCACAAATGTCAGAACCTACATTGCTTAAGATTTTTTAAAGGCATTTATTTGTTAACCAAGTATTTGAAATTTTAATTAAAATTAATGTCAAAATTAAATGTCAAATAATTTTTATTTGATTTTTAGTGTTAGATTTTTGTAGTTGATGTTTCACAGGTGGTGATTTTTTTGTCATTTACTATTTTACATGTGGATAGCAACTATGTGTTAGGGTACTTTAAATCATTTTTTAATACGGTTTGTTTTAGCCACATCATGTGATTTTGGTTGAGGATCTTTAAATGTGGTTGTTAACACTTGTGGGGTTTTAATCTGAAGATGTTAACATTACAGTTGAATGAAAGTGGTTAAGTATAAATAAATAAGTCTTGTGCCACACACCTTCTGACATTCATGATTTTACTTTTTTTTGCTAGATTTGGAAGGTTTGGCCACTGGTTGTATAGTTCCTTTTTGGTGTTCTGTCCCAGGAGTTATTTGACAACAATGGTAATAATTGTGGTCAACTGGTTGATGGTTGAACTCCATTGACCCTCTACGATTTCTCCTACTGACCTTTCAGTTTTGTTGGATTACTTTCACAGCTGTCCCAGAATTTGTTGGTCTTACCAAACTGCATCAACAAGAATGCTCGTCCTGTCAAGGATTTAGTTAAAGATGTTAGCTGGCTTGGTCAAGTTATACACCCAGATAATGTTTCTGGATTTTGCCTGACTACTGTGAAACAGCAGATGGCTGTAATTTCTGGAAGAAAAAAAAAAAAAAAAAAAAAAAAAAAACTTCCTGTAGCTAATTCCTTAGTTGGAATTAGTTCAACAAATATTGATTCAAACAGGACAGTACTGAAAGGTAAAGATGGATGCACATTTTTATTTATGTGTTAGACCTGCCTTATTAAATGGAGGAGGGGACAATTCCAGAGAGAACTGTCTGTGGCCAAAATCAAGAAATCTGAGAACTCACTGGCCTGGTATACGAGTTTACAGTTAGATAACACTTTCTTTTGTGATTTCTTAGCTGCTGGTACAGGGTTTATGGTGACTGTAGTTTCAGAATGGACTTAGTGTTGGTTAAATTTTTCATAAAAAGCTATTGGAGTCATTTGACCAAATACATTTGGATTTCATGAAGCTGCTCATCAAAGAAAAGGGGTTTATCAAGCTTGAAATGGAGCTGCTGCAGCATGAAATGACTTCTGAGTTTGTATTTCCTGATTGTGAGGAGCAATATCAAGTTGTTTATAGGAGAATAGACACTAAGTGTGATAAGTTCAAAAAGTGTAAAGAAAATACATTTATGTCTTCATTACTGGTGTCTTACAAAGTTGTGGCACAAAAAATGGTGTTGAATGCCCTCCCTTTTTACATACTCATGTCTTAATTCAATATATGGGCACATACTAAGAGGAACATTTTGTTCAATATCCTCCGCTGCAACCTTGGTTACACTGTCCCTTGTCTTACCTAATGCATCATCTTCCCATTGTGCTTTTTAAAGGTCATGTGGCTTGCACATAAGTCCAGGTTATTTTATTTTCAAGTTTGTTTTGATATGCAATGTATAGCTTCCTTTCTTAAAATTGCTGTCACAGCATCTTCCATGTCTTATTTTACAAAGAGTATTATCAGACAAAACTCACCTTCTGCTTTACCTTTCTCTATATAAACCTCTTTAGTTCTCTGTTTCTTACAGGGGACTCACCCTCTGTCCTTATGTGAGGAGGATTCAACCATCTCACTTTCCTGCTCTATTATGTTGCCCTTCCTCTTGCAAAATGTATCTTAGAACAAAATTGATTTTAAATTTAACTCTTTTCCTTACTTACAGATAGTTGGTGAATAAAATCCACCTTTACATAAGTTTTCTTCTTTACACCAATGCAAATGGAGTCAGAGTTTTATATTTTCTACATGTCTTGCATTTAGTACTCTGTTCTGTGGGTCTAACATTACTGCAATTCTCTTTCTATTTTTCCCTGTCTATTTCTGAATATCACTTTATATAAATCTTTGTTCAAATGTCTGTCTTGCAGAGATTTTTACGTCAGAATTTCTTGTTAGTTCACCATCGGGTCTTATTCTGGCATCTTTTACAGTATTGGGTTTCTGTTACTGTGCCAGCAACATAAATATCTATATGTATCTATATCTATATATATATATATATATATATATATATATATATATATATATATATATATATATATATATATAAAACACAGAACAGATTTTCTTTTTTCTAATGGCAATTACATTCTAGCTCCTTTTCCTTTTCCTCATCATGATTTTGAAACTCGGTATGAGTATCATTGCATTCTCACAAATCCATTTTTATTCTGAAAGAGCATATCAAACTGTTATTTTCTTAATAAGTGCATCAGCTTCACAGATTCTCCCTCCTCTCATACCTTCCATAATGCTTTAAAATGAGGGAACATCTTTTCCATATATAACTGAGAGTCAAATTGCATGTTTAACAGTCTTCCTAGAATGGTTTAACATTTTACATGTATGATGGGAAGTTAATTTCTATCACTGTGAATGCATATCACCTCCATGCTTTGCTTGTTATTAACCTTATGCTTATATATCAGATAACATTTGACAAGGGTAATCATGCCCCGACAGCAGGGACATATCTGACTTCCAGAAACACTAAACTAGTATAGCTGCAACACTATGACATGATGTTGATTCAGTTACTGTAATATTTTCATATTTCATAGGAATGACTTCATTTATAGCCTGAATTTCAGTTTTCACATTTTGTCACTAATGTTTGAGCAGAATTTAGCTATATGCTTACTTCCCTCACATTTGAAACACATAAATGAATAACTTGCTATTTTTGATTCACAGGAGAGTGTACATTTCATTACAGAAATTTTAAACATAGAAATAATTCAGTATTAACTGCTGTGTCATTATCTAATAACTATTCTACTAATGTTACTATCCTGTCAGAGCTATTTATCTGGGAACCAACTTTCTTATTGTACAAAACAGAGCTCCTTCAAGTCTGTTCACTGTCAAAATCTCTAAAATTTCTACTTTACAGTTAAATATGTTTTACTCATGCAACTAAGCCCTTAGTTCAGTTATAAAATTTTATGGTCTGCACTTCAGATGTTATCCCAGACCT
>NC_056734.1:905058515-905098515 GCF_019279795.1 Protopterus annectens | reverse complement strand
TTATAATATGTCAGGAATGATGAATCAATCCAATAAAGCTGATAGTCTATATAATAAAGTGTAAGCAATACTAAGCATTGCACAGCTATGCTTACTGGGTGTAAGCATTGCTTAATATGAATGCTAAGCAATGAGTAGCACAGCTAAGCAGATTTGCCCATTGGTAAGCAGTGCTGAACCTGCCCCTTTAAGCACTGCCAACCTTAGCTAAGCAGGTTTACCCGTAGCTTAGCTTAGCTCAGCATATTCAAAACCATCCAATCACAGCAAAGAGTAGGAAATCAGCCATATTTAAACCTCGCAGGCAGGAATACAGCTCATAACCAGCTGTAGCTCTCCACTGTAGGCAGTATACTTGATGTTGGAGAGGGTATGCACTATTGGGCACAGTGCTGGGCATACAGGAGTCCAAGGTCATGATAGGACTCCTTGTTAAAAACCATGATGTGAGACTGCTGCAGCACCAGTACTAGGGCTCCCAATACAAATCCAAGGCCTAGGAAAGTCTCACCCATGATCTTTCCAGTGCCAGTGGCATCTCTCGGACTGGTGAGCAAGTCCAGCACCACTATGCTGACTTGTAGCAGAGGAAGAGTGAGCTCTTGGACCAGTGGCTCCAAAAAGCATGTCAGAGGGATGATGTCCCAGGCATGTGTAAGTATTCATATCAATAACTGTTTACCAAAGTCCAGCCTGTGTATGTGATGGATAGGTATGCATAAATGTTTCTCTGTCTTCTTTACAGCTCCAGCTGCATGGACTGCAAACCAGGAAGTCCATGCAAGCAGGTTCAAATGCTGCATCGTGAGGCTGGTGAGTAACAATCTAGCTTGTAGTGTTCATACCAAATAAATATAAAGGAGTAGAAGGTCACCTTGTAGTATTAAAAATGGGTATGGTTTGTACTGAATAAGCCAGACAATATTACAGTCATAGTTTCATATAGGTTATGTATAAATAAAACTGCAACTGCCTGTCAATAAAATTTAAAACCCTGGATTGGTTGTGTTTACTATGGTATTGTATGAACTGAAATGTGTACAGGTTATGCACCGCAACTATAGCTCTGAAAGTATTAAACAACCAAGTCTCATCTGACAAAGTTAGTGCCTCTGTAAGACATGAAATTAACTGATATGAAATGTTTCATGCACTAAGATCTGATATCTGAATAGTAATGTTGTGTTAACCACTGTTTTCCACACTGTGCTATGTCAAAAGGTATATATAGGAATGCATGTAGAAGAAAGTTTTATTTACAGTGTCAAGTTGTAAACCACGAGAAAATTTTACAGAAAAAAGTCAAGGAAAAGACAGCAATTTCTCAATAGCTTGTAGTGATGAAACACAAACTTGTTGTATTTTTAGCAGAAACAGACACACTTCAAATCCCGGGAGTGATAGGAAGCTGTATGCATAATTGTACCTAGGATTTTGTGAATATGTGTAGAAACAGTCAGGTAGTGTTAACAGACATTTCCTCCACAGGTCGTCCAGGTAATATAAGTTATAAAGTAGCTATAAGAAGGTTGTAGTTATACTGTGTCCAATACCCACTGTCCAACCCCAAGGCTGAAAATGACAACAAGATAAGTACATACACCAAGTGGTCTCCTCCAAGAAATGGTCAAAGGTGTCATGCTGTCACAGCTACTGGTCATTGCTGCCAACAACTAGGGTATCAAGGCAGAGTATGGTAGTAGCATGTGCACACACACACACACACGCACACACGCACACACACACACACACACACACACACACACACACACACACACACACACACACACACACACACACACACACACACACACACACACACACACACACACACACACACACACACACACACACACACACACACACACACAGTATGAGTGTACATATGTAACCCTGAGTATGTGAATATGGGTAGAAACAGTCAGGTAGTGTTAACAGAAATTCCCTCCAACGAGTCAGGTAGTGTTAACAGAAATTCCCTCCACAGGTCTTCCAGGTAAGAGAAAGTATAAAGTAGCTCTAAGAAGGCTATAATTATACACTGTGTACAAACATACCACTGCTCAACCCAAGGTCATTGGTTGTTGTAATAATACTTGTTGAGTAATGATTAGAGCAAAGATCACTGAAGCTGTGATCACTAAAAGAATCTTCATGTGTTAATTGACATCTCCTCTCTTCCCCACCTTATCTTCACCAATAATCTAAACACATAAATGAATGGGTATCTTTTCCACCAAACCTACCATTGGGACATGTGTCCTATTGTTCTACAAATGTAGAAATGTTTTCCAATTACTGTTCCCTATTCAAGTACTATCATTGGTGGCCTGTTGCTATCAATGTAACCTGCATGCCGATGTAATACCCACTGTGGTTCCATATATGCATGTGTTCTGTTTGCTGTGCAAATGTTCCAAATCTGTTGTTTTGGGTTAATGGGGAATACTCATGCATGCTGTTACACCTAATCCCGGAATATGTTTACCATTATTAACCAACATATGTTCTAAAACTGCAACACCATAGCACATCAGGGAAGGCCGATCCCAGCAGATCCAGCTCTCCCTCCTCATCTGGCCATGGCACTGTACCCCAGCATTTCTGGCACCCACCCCGGGACCTCCTCATCCGCTGGTCCTGCACCACCTTTGGGTGGAACTGCCTCAGCAGATGGGACGTGTCCCCCCAGGTGTGAGTGCGGACAGGATATAGTGTCACCTGAAGCCAGCTCCAGGGTCTGGTGCATAGTGAGCTCCACAAAGAATTTGGAAGTCTGTTATGCCAACTTAAGGGGCCATGTGATGAATTTAGAGGGTCAGCCTGCTCCTCCTGCTCAGTCCCCAGCACATTCACCTTTGGGGCCGTGAAGGTGCAGTGGTGACTGCCTATGGGTGGGGACCTCAGTCCCACTGTATCCATTTGGGGACTTGTATGCTTCCCCGATTATCAAACACCCCTCCCCATCCAAGGTGTGTTTACCCCCCACATGTGTCATATACCTCCCCTGTATGCTGTCTTGTCTGTCCCCCTACCCAACCTACCTCCTCAAATATACCTACTATCCTTCCCCAACATCCCATTCTCACCTTAGAAAAATAGGGCAATCTGTTCCAAAAAAAATATCTCCCTTATATAGCTGTCCATTTCACACTCGTGTCCACCTGACATATGTAGTCTGGTCTAATTGGCTTCACAACATGTTATTGTTGTCCTCGCCTCTCTATCAGGGGTTTGAGTGTCCAAGTTTACCTCCCAATTCAGTATATATGAACAGCTGTTGCTGTAGAAGAAATGGACAGCTATGGACCTTCCCTACACCCATCTTGCACATCCCTAGCTATCTTTCATATTGCTTTTCCCTCTTCATGCCCCCTTTTCCACCACTTTCTTATCAACCCTTTTTTCTTTTCTTTTAAAGAAATTAGCACGGGGTTAAGTGGGAGTAAGCAGTAGTAAGTGGGACTAAGTCTGTTTGCATGGTGCTACGTGATGCCTAAACAGATTAAGCACTTTTAAGGCTAACTGTCTGTAAACATAGTGAACCAGACATTACCATTGCTTACTACCTTGCAAACCCTCTTACAACTGCTTAAAAGTGCCTTACTCACTCTGTATCCAACAGCCCTTGTTCTTCCCAACAACAAAATAGTCAGCATTTTCAAGTCTTGAACCCAGGACCCTACACACCATAGGCAGTGCAATTTACCACTAAGCTATGTGAGCTGCAGATATTTTCCTGGTTTGATTACTTGTTTTGATTGTTTTATTCAATCAACTGTTTGGACATTTTGAACTGATTGAACACATGTTATATAAAAGGTGCTGCTAATTGATTAAGCTGTTTGCTTCTGAAGAAGGCGTTCAAAAACGTATTATCTGTGTACAGCGTTAGATTGTGTTGTTGGTTCCTTTCGAATAAAGTGATTTTAAAATTTTTTGGACTTCTACTTTTTACAATTGCGGTCTAATACCCTTATTTGTCTTCTCCAAAGTGAACCTTTAGTATTGGTTTGATTTCATCTCCTTTGTTGGTGTTGAGCTGTAGATATGTCTGATGTTTTTCAAACATATCATTCAACAATAGGGAAAAAGTTTGTTAAAATTAGTCAAGTTTTGTACATATATATATATATATATATATATATATATATATATATATATATATATATGTGTGTGTGTGTGTGTATTGTGATGCATGTGATGCACACACACACACACACACACACACACACACACACACACACAAACACATATATATGTATGTATATATATATATATATATATATATATATATTTATAGTTTCACTTCATAATTTCAAATTACTGAAATCTCAAAATTCATATCAGTTAGTACAGTCATTCAACAGTAGGAAAAGGAGTTTGCAGAATCAGTCAGGTTTTATATATATATATATATATATATATATATATATATATATATATATATATATATATTGAGATGCATATATATGGACAAATCTATACATAATATATATAGAGAGAGATATACATCTACATTTATATCTACATATATGCATATGCACACACAAACATACACACACACACACACACACACACACACACACACACACACACACACACACATATATATATATATATATATATATATATATATATATATATATATATATATATATACATAAATATACATAAATATATAACAGCTATAAACACATGCATTCTGAGGGTCATGCTGCTGCACCTTAGAAGTCTAAATCTGAAAATGCAGTCTCTGGAAGTATTCCTTAAAATGGGGAACAATGACATCTGTGCTGTAACAGAGACCTGGTTAAAGGCAGCAGGAAGCACCCCTGCACTGCCAGCCTATAACTCATTCCACACCTTTTGGCTGCAGAACTTGGACTGAAGCTCCAAACGTGGTGGTATTTCCATATTCATAAATGATTCACACACCTATTTATTTATTTATTTATTTCAGTTTGGTGACCGGGGAGGTCCACTGGGCTCAAGAGCCCGTTTTCAGTGGATGCCCTAGGAGAAAAGTTCCACAGTACAATGTTACATCACATAATGAAAATACTAGTAAAAAGTATAAGTAAAATACAAAGAACAATTATTTGAATTATAATCAAAATAAGTGGAAATTCCACAAAACAGCTGGTAAACTGCAGTCCAGTATGAAGTTATTCAAAATTAAGCAACTAAGATGTTTAAGAAAAATTGTCCTGGCTACCTCCAGAGTGGTAGACCAATGTTATGCATCACAGATCCTGCAGGTGTAGCTAACATTAGGTAAGACAGGGGTTCAGGTTGTAGCCTGCTATAGGTCCCCAAACATGTCCCAAGACTTACACTCTATGTCACTAAACACCCCAGAGAATATTAATGTCCAACCTAACACTCTCATACTGGCTGACTTCAACTACCCCACCATTAACTGGACCAATCACAATACCAGTACACTGCCTGGCACCCAGTATTACTGCTGCACAGGTTAAAACACCACTGTCCAAGGCCAAGAATACAGCTTCTATGGCACCTGACAATATCCCTAGCTGATACATGGCCACATGAACTACAGAGTGATCTGGCACCTCATCTGTGTGCCCTGTTCAAGTCCAGCCTCACCTCAGGCTTTGTCCCTACTGAAATGTGCACTGCTACAGTCACTCCTCTCCACAAAGGAGGTGCGACTACACACCCTGAGAACTACTGCCACAATTGCCTGATATGTCTGTTATGCAAAGCTATGGAATGCATCATCATGCACCTAATAAACAGGGATATGGAAACCTGCAGACTCAGGATCCCACACAGTTTACTTTTGTGAAAGGTAGGTCATGCCTACTCAATCAACCTGGTCAACTGCTTGGAGTCAGTCACCTGAGCTGTGGATGAAGGCAAGGTGGCATATACAGCCTACCTTGATATGGCCAATGCCTTTGATAACATTCTCCACTCAAGAATCATGCAAAAACTCACTAAGCTAGGTATCAACCCCTATATCACTAGGTGGATTGCAAACTGGGTCACAGACAGGAATCACAGTGTGGAAATAGCTGACGCCAAGTCAACTGCTGAGCAGTAATAAGTGGAGTCCCACAGGGTTCTGTCCTAGGTCCTCTCATGTTTGGTATCAACTTCTCTGAAGTTCATGCCAACATGAAGGGACTCTGGCTGACAAGGTTTGCAGACAGTTGCAAGTTGGGACCTGTTATTAACTACCCAAGTGATGCTGGCATCCTACTGAAAGGTCTCACTGAGACCAACGACTGGTGTCAGAGACATGGCCTTAAGTTCAATGTCAGAAAATGTGTTGTCAACCACTTTGGGGAAAACCCTGTACCCATAAATTACCACATCAATGGTAGTCCCCTGAGCTAAGAAGGCATTATAAGAGATCTGGGTATTGACAGCAATGTCACTTCTGACCACCTCATTGCCACTGTGGTCAGAAAGTTCTTCTAAGTGGCACATCCCGGTACTAACGTATTAGCATCCAGGAAGAAAGAGGTCATTATCCCCCTGTACTCTTCTTGACAGAGTGACACAGTTTTTTTTCAGCATACATATTCTGATGGATGTGAGGTAGGTAAATGAAATGTATGTCCTCATTTTCTGACAGCAATCATATCATCACAGTGATTTACCATAGAAATGAGAATAATCTGTAAAACAGACCAGCAATATGCACAATAAACCCGGACATCCTGACAAAATCCAGTCAGTTGACAGGTATGCTCAGAACCCCTTATTGCAATGAATCTGGACCAAGGCTGACAAAGTGGTGGGTGGAAGCCATGAAAATGTGGATGTATGCATAGTACTGGCTTAGATAAGCTAACACAGTTGCTGTAGTAACACCCTCCTGTGTGCTCTAACATATATTTAGTGAAATAGCACAAGTATTTGAAATAGGAAATCTGCTATGGGTAGTTGTACATGTATTTGCAAATATATCAGGCACTACAGGGATGTAACAGCACTGAAAAACAGATACCAGTGTGAAAGTGCATACTCACAACCAATATCACCACAGTCACAGTCACATACCGGTAAGTCAAGTGAACAGTAGTGTATACGAACTGTGTGAACAAATACATCATTGTTTGCCACCCACACACTAGCCCTACATATAGTCCCAATTGTCAGTGTAGTCTGAATCCTGACCTTGGTACAGAACATGTCTCAGTCTGCCCCTACAAACACATACAGCTAATATATCAGCAGAAACTGGAGCAGCGTCAGATAAAGAAGGAGACATAACGTTTACATTCACCCCCTCCATACACAGCCCAAATAACATGCACACATGACATGTGTACACAATCCTAACAGTCTGTTAACTATGGCCAGACATACACAGGCCTCTCACAAGTACAGTTCACCTCAGAATGTACAGGCTCAGGACTCATATCTATGGCCGCTTCCCTGACATGTCTGTGGGTCTAATACATCACTGGGATGGTAGCAGAAATGAAGTCAAGAAATAATGATACTAAACATGTCTGAGCCTCACTGACATCTGGACAAAGCCTGACATCCTTTGGGGATAGAGTCAAAAACACAGGGGTAGATTGAACATATTGCTGTCATACATTGAGACAGTTGCAGATATTACTGGGTTTGTTGTAACATATACTTTATGAGGAATATGAAGTCAGTAATACCAATAGATGTATTTACTGACTTCCTTTCCCAGAGTCCAACTGATTTACCATGGACACCAACTGTCTGGGGAACAGACAAAACATAACAGGCAAACATGTGGCCAGTCTCTAGACAGCATGCCAGTAGAGAGGTATGTCAGAGACATATCACTGCCAGTCATGAAGTCACTCACTAAATGCATGTCCACACAAACCATGTCAATCTATCAATTCACCATGTGTATAACAGCACTGATGACATAGAATCTGTTCCCAAATCTGGGGATATGTCCCCCATGATGTTTAGCTGTCTCCACATGTCCTGTCCTGTGATGTATTGCCACCTACTGTATGTGAATCTGTAGCCCACCACCTCTATAATGTCCCTCACATAGGCAAGGAAAAGGGGCAAGGGCTACATTAAGGAATGTCCCATATGTTTGAACTAGCAGCAGTGTTCAGGCCCACACAATACTAGGTGGGCACCTACACAGTGGTATGGCCTTAGCAATACCTGACATCTGCCACATCTGATATCCAACAGTTTATGCATTAGGATGAATGCTTTGAAATACAGAAGTCTGAAACAGAAAGGTATGTCATTACTACATGACAGCAGTCCTCAATGACATGTCCAAAAAACATAGTAGTCTACAGTTAATGTCATAATATCATATCAATATCCAATAGGAGATACATAAAAACATACAGCTCAGACACCAAGAACAAGATAGCCAGTACTCAGAGTCCCAGCTTTGCATGCAGGGGTGTATGGTTCGAGTACTACACTTGGAAAAGCAATGTTGAAAGTGCTAACTTAATGATACATTGTGTTAAACTATTTTTGTCAACCAGTGCACTGTAACTGGCGTAACATGCAAGTTTGACTGCATATAACCTGGGATACTACCCATGTATAAAACAGATACAAAGAAAAAAGATTGTGGTACTACCTATGTATACCCAGGTGTCCCATACAGTATAGTCACGCCCCTTGCTACTGTAATGACAGCACATAGAAGCATGCTATATACAGGAAATTAAATACATTTATTAAAGATGGCATTACTCTGTTATTTTATCAGATTGGGATATGACGAATGGTAACCAGGGCTGAGCTATGCTTAGCAGGTTTAAGAATTGCTTAAACGTAAATGCTAAGCAGATTTGCACACTGGTAAGCGAAACCTACATGGTGTAAGTGCCTATTAGTTTAACCGTACATTAGCACTACTTACCGTCAGGCAAAGCAATGCAAACACACTTAAAGCTGTTCAAGGACCCTGCACACCATAGTCAAAACAATTTACTAGTAAGCCATCTCAGATGGATGGTTTGGGGATGTTTTCTCAAACATACCCTACTTTACTGTCAGTTTACAATAGGGAAGAGACATTGTGCAATTAGGAAGGATTCCATCATAGTTATTTGTCTGCTCCTAATGAAATCTGTACATTTCTGGCAAATAGCTGAGGACTGAGGCCATCAAGTAATGACAAACTCTTGAGTTTAAGACTCTACATCATTAAGAATATTCATGGTAATGCAAAATGTATTATTCTACAAACTTCCTAAGTTTGTAACAAGAATATTTAAAGTCTGTCCCTATTCATCCCCCCATCATCTTAGGCTTTGTACAGATGTGATGCTCTAAGAGGTTGCGAGGTAGGATCACAGCTCAGGAGCCTGACTCACCCTGGGAAAGGACAGCTCACATATGACAACTGCTGGGGTGTCTATCAAACAGTTGTGACTGTGTCACTGCTAGGCCAGTTAATGGGATGTTGTCCATATCCATATGTTACCTGTGAATATGAGTATAATACATGTTTGTCTTGTAAATCTAAGACATCTATATAGGGCATGTGCATAGTAAAGTACTGTTGCAGATGGGTCTATATTAGAACATCGAATATTTAACAGTTCGAATCACTAAAGGTCGACCTTTAGTGATTGAACTGTTAAAACAACGAATGTTCAGAAAAAAAAAAAACAAAAAAATAAAACGGTGTAGGCAGGGGGGTAAGCCCCCCTGCATCCCCACAGCTGCACCCCCCACACCACCCGCTACTTAAATATACCAACTTTGAGACCGCACTACATTGAAGTAAGCAGAAATCTCCTCCGTTTACTTGTTCGATGTTCGGCAGTTTCGCTATTCTCGTGTCGACAATCAGATTAAACATTGTCGGCTTTCGAGAATCTAATATAGACCCATTGCAGACATATGTGTTGAACTGCATGTGATATATTGAATTAATAACATTCAACTGAACAGTGTTCTGCTGGACAATAAGCACATATGCAACTGATATCTGTAGTCACATACACATATACCTGTGTTATGTCAGCCAAACCATAGACAAGTCTGCGAGCAATGACAATGTAACATAATAGCCTACTTATGATAGTTGGACATCTCCCAGGTTATCACAGTGATGTCAAAGCCTACTGTGAAATTGACTTACTAATGTATGGTGCAGCTATCTTAATACAGTGTCAATACTGATGTCCCTTTTGTTATCCATTTATGTGTGCCATTGTCCAGACGTCCTGCTATAACAGGCTTTGAAGTATGATTGAGCATCAAGACTGTAAATACAGTGTGCCATACTAACATAGAACAGAAATGTATACCAGGTATACCCTCAGCACATGTATGAATGTGTATGTTCATCTGGAAGGCACAAAACTAATAACATGGGTTTCAAGCAGTCAGGTGCATAGGTTGTGCATATTCCACATGTGTGTAATATCAGTGTCAGTGCATACAACAGACATGAATGTGCCCAGCTTCTGGTTGTTGCATTGCCCTGACACTGATATGGGTACTAGAGTAGGCAAGATTATCAGGTAGTAATTGGAGAAGTGTCCAACTGTGTTATGACCCTCTGTCCATGCCTACCACTAACAGCTATATATATATATATATATATATATATATATATATATATATATATATATATATATATATATATATATATATATATATATATATATACACCCGTATACAATGGATATCACAAGTGTATACAACCCTGTTGGAATGCCAGGTTTGTGTGCTGTATTTATTTATTTACATTTGTTGACCGGGAGTGTCCGACTGGACGTAGGTCCATTTTCAGTGGAGGCCCAGGGAGAAAAGCTCCACAGTTAAAATAAACAGATAGTAGTTACATTGGATTACATAGGGATTAACAATTTGATTAACATAGCAATTAATTACAAACATATTTACAGATGAAGAACATAGTACATCAGTACACAACTAGAATCTTTATCTGCGAAGTACATAACAGACATTAACAAATGTTACAATAAGAAGTTCCTGCTGCATAATAAGTACTAGGCTTATGAGCAACTGAGCTTAATATAATCAAGGTTGTTAGTGGAGTAGAAAGAAAGGTAGTGGTTGGATGGGGTGGGTGATATTAAAGTGGGAGTTGCAAGGGCATAGCTCGTATGTTTTTAGGTGTGTTTTTAGTAAAGCTTTGAAGTGGGTGCATGATGGTACGGAGGTAATTGTGGGTGGGAGGAAGTCCCATAATTTGGCTATGGTGCAAGAGAATAGTGCTTCACCAGCAGAGTTATTGGCTTTAGTGATCTGCAAGTGATTTTTGTTGCTGGATCTTAGTGGTCTGGTGGTGCGATAGGGTTGGAGTAGATTCTGGAGGGATGGGACATTTAGTGGATGGTTTACTAGTTTGTGGGCAAGTGAGAGTTGATACCATTGAATGAGGTGAGGGAGTTCAAGCCAGCCCAGTTCAGCAAGTGAGAGACAGTGGTGACTACAGTAGGATGCCCCTGTGGCGAAATTGGCGATTTTGTTGTAGCAGGTCTCTAGCTTGTTTAGATTGCATTGCCTTAGGCTGGTATATATTGGAGAGGCATAAAGTAGGGTAGAGATAAGGTGGGAATTTGCTATTGAAATCTTTGCTGCTTTGGTGAGAAGTTGCTTATTTCTGTATAATGATCCTAGTTTTTTGTGGACTTTTTTTATTGTCATGGATATGTGAATATCAGTGAAACCACAGAAAATCATTTCATAATGTTTCTCATCTTAAATGTGACCCCTAACCTGTACAATTCCATTGAAAAACTAACAAAGGTGTTCCTAGGAAGGTAAGTAACTATTGCCAAGTGTAGATGTGCCATGATGTTAGAGTCCAAACCAAGACAAATGAATACTGTAACCATCTCAAGAGGTGCATACACAACATATCAGTTTAAGGGTGTGCACATTCATTCAGCTGGCTTATTGTACTGATTATTATTTCCATATGTTTTCACAGACCAGATTGTTATGTTTTCTATTGAATTGTACAGGCTATAGGTCACATTAAAGGTGGGAATTTTTTTGAAATGAGTTATTGTGGTGTCATGTTTCAATTGCACAAATACCAGGCATAATAACAGGTGTGTGTACACTTTATATCCACTGCAGCTATATGGACTCAGCATTACCTGACCTGTATAACCAGTCTCCACCAAGGTAGAGTAATCCCCTTTGGTGGACAGCAGCAATACACACACCACATAATAGGTTGCTATATTGGCTGTACAGGGACACATAGGTGCAGGCAATAACTTGGAAGCAAGTCCACCTCTATCTGAGCAAGCATGTAAGTTCATAGGTGACTTCCTGTAAGGCTGACTATGACTACAATTCAGACATATCCACACCACCAAGGACAATTGCAACAGTGTCTCCATATATGTTGTCAGTCTCAGAGGCTACAACACAATTCACCCTGTACTGGGGTAAAGCACACCTCATACACTCATGCCATGGATTTAGGCATCCTGCATCAGAAATGTTAGGTGGGAACATTGCCACCCTCCCCACCCCAGTTGTGTAGGGGGATATGTACATCAACCACACTCCACCCCTTAGCAATGGTGAGCATGTACATATTGCCTACTGATGGCAACAACAGCAAATCTACATGGGGCATAATAACAACACTGGCTGCCTCCTGCATGAACTCAGGCATGTGCTCACAGCTCCATCACACACCACAGTCAAACACAGACCTGCCACAATCCACACACCATCCACATGGAAGATGGCCACTGTCATCCCTCTACACAGAAATGAATGGAGAATAGAGGATTATGCAATTAAGTGTCCAACATTGGGGGGAATAAGATAGCTCAGGGGCAGGAATGTAATGCAATCTGCTACTGCCATGATAGTTTGGAGGGTTATGGTGTAGTTTGGATTATTTGCAAGTAATATCCACTGTTCATGTGCAGTCTGACACCTGTATGAGGTCCTGTGACCTTTTTTCTTGTTTATGTCTTCAAGGTAACATGTAGAGGGCTCACCTACCAGCATTCTCTGTTGGAAAAACTGACATCATTACCCAATATGTGATTGAACATTATGCCCTGTTATTTGGATGGAGAGCACAAGATGTGTGGCAGAGGACTGCCCTGTAGAATGATCTGATCCACAGGGTAAATGATGGTGGCCTGCACAGCAAAACTTATGAGCAGGTGCAGCATCGGACCAGCAACCTCATCCACCACGCCTATCAGTGGGCTGTTGTTGTAGCGAGGCACCAGCTAGCCACAGGTGGGGGCCCAGCCATCCAGCCCCCACTGACACCCACCAAGGAGCTCCTCCCCAACCTTGGAGCATGGACCCAATGCACAATCCATGAAGCTGAGGAAAGCATTGTGAAGGTGGGTTTCACCCACAGACTGGATGAGGAGCATGCATGCAAGGGCCCAGTGTGGATTAGTACACTAATGTATCAGACATACTTGTATCTGTATTGCATCTACATCCATGTGTCAGGTCCGACTGCAGTTGTGGATGGGGTTTTCTAATGCAGAGATGTGCACATCTATGGTGAGGACAGAACTTTGTATATTATTGGGTTAGTAGTGTAAATGGGCAGACATCCCTAATGGGAACAGCCAAAAGAGAAGATGAAGAACTGTAAATGTGCAGACATGCTGCATTCATCCTGTATCGAGGCCACATGTGAGTCTGCTGACAATACCTCCCTCTCACAACTACCTAGGACCCTCTGGTCTGCATATTGGACAACAGCCTGAAGCTAGTGAGTATGACACTGTTCTTTTGTTGCCTGACAATATCCCAGGCATGTGAAGGCCATGCAATTTACCATGAACACAACTATCAGTAATAGCTATATTGCTTTATATAATATCTATATTGCTTTATGTGCATGTTCACTTGTGGTGGGGTTAACTGCGTTGCATCACAGTGGTCACGCCAACCTTCACAGAGGCACTCAATGGACATTTACACAAACAGCACAGACCAGCAAGACAGACACCTACTCAGACACCATGACATGGCACATGCCAAGGGACACATATTTAACATACACAGTGTGGCCCTCAACCTAAGCTCCTAAGGCTAACCACCTTGCACAATACAGTGATCATGGATAACTCAATACTGAGGCACACACATATCCCAGTCACTAAATTGAATATGGAGCAGGTAACCACCAAATATCTATCACATGCCAGCATTCAACACAAGACACAGACAGTCATGGCACTCCACAACAAGTATGAGTATCACTCTATATCCATGTGTGTGTGAATGTCCTGGGACACACCTCCCTGGACTACATGAAAAAAGACATGGTTGAACTCTCTGATTATGTGGTCTAGGCAGGTGTGACAGTAGCCCTGAGCAGTATACTGCCATCACCTAGAATGATGCTGTGGTACTAACAGCAGATGATTGACTGCAACATTGGCTTACGTGTTTTGTGTCATTCTCAGGGAAACCAGTATCTCTCTGCTTGGGATGACATGACTGACAGAACTCAATTACTTGCCACAGATGTCCTACATCTGTCAGTACTGGGTTTCCTGGTACTGGCTAAGTGTCTTGCCACCCCTATAATGCCTTATTAGGCAGTGTTCCTAATATAATTGCCACCATAACAGCTAGACATGTATGCAGTCTGAGGGTCATGCTGCTCAACAGTAGACATCTAACTGTCATGAGGCAGTCACTGAAAGCACTCATTGGAGAAAAGGACATTAACATTTCTCCTGTAATGGAGAGGTGGTTCACAGCAGCAGACAGCAGCCCTGCAGTATCAGGCTATAACACATTCCACAGCTGTCAGCCCCCAAACATGGACCACCCCACACCTCCACATGTGGTGTTGTCTCCATATTCATTATGGATAGGAACACCTCTAGACAAGTATCACAGCATAATGCATTGGAGATACTTCTGGGACAACTGTCTTGTGGTAATACTGCAATCCAGACCATAGCCTGCTATAAGTCCACATCTATGTGCCTAGACTGTCAATGCACATTCCTCAACACCCTGCCATCTATGATGGTCCAACACAACACTGGCATAGTATGAGACTTCAACTACCCCTCCATCACCAGGGGAAAGTAGCCATGCACCAGTACAGTGGCTCAACACTTCCTGAGATTCATCATTTCCAGTGTCCTGGACTGGCTTATACTGACCCTGGGTAGAAGATGCAACAACCTTGACCTGTGTTGACTAGTTAAATATGGGACTGTTGCCCATCCACAGTTGTCAATCCCTACCTGGTGAGATCCACACAGGCTGTAATCAACATGGAACTCAACATGTCAGCCACACACTTCACAAAGGTAAGCACCTTGCAAAACTTCTGCAAAGCTGACTTTGCAGCCATAAAACAGGGGTGGATGACTTCACTGCACTGATGGCAATGGGAAAAAGCTGCATGGCTGTCGAATCATACACATATGCACTGTACAAAATAGGTACATGAATGCATGGTACTAGCCATAGCCATCAGACCTCAAACACTGTCTTTCAAACACTAGGTGACAATGGGATGGTCCCCTGCCATCAATAAGGTGTACAACAGAAGGAGGATACTGTTGCAGAGAAAGGTGGTATGACTGTTGAACTCCCTTATTAACCTCAAACACAACTTGTACCACATCCCTACCATCAAAACCATTGATGAAGGGATATGAATATATGAGTCTGATGCAAAGGGTGAACTACTAACTTGTAGATATGTAATGCTGTGTAAGTTGCTGTCATCTGGCATTTGTAAGGGGTACACATCACAGTGTGTGCACAGTGTTGGCTATGATGCATTATTGCTATTATTAATACTGAGTGAATGTGTTCTCACATGCTGTATCCTTTTTCTGTTCTAAGCATCTACTTGTCACCAGGATGTGGCTCTGCAGCAAGACCAAGGGGTATGGCAGTGTGGTAACACATCCACCATGTCTTAGGCAGGGTGCAGCTGTATCTGCATAGATTTCCCAGGTCTGTAACACAGTGATTGCATATGCCTCACAGATTACACGGATAAGGGTAGTACTTAGTTATATGTTGCTTTACAACATCTGTTGTAGAGTGGAGAATGGTATGTGTTGTGGTTTGGACAAACCTCCAATTGCTAATAACCACATCCACATGAGAGATTCATCATCCAAACACACTGAGATTACTATTCACACACACACACACACACACACACACACACACACACACACACACACACACACACACACACACACACACACACACACATACACACACTTGGCCAGTACTGAGATCCATAGGTTCATTGCTTCATAGGTGTGTAGTAGGTTAATGGACCTGAAGACTCTACAAGGCTAGCCCAAGGGAATACCCTGGCATCAGCCACGTGACAACAGTCCCCAGTGTGGCTCATGAGTGTAGTCACTGGAGTAGTCCCCAGGGTGGGTATTGTCTTCCCCATCCACTCATCCAAATTTCTATTGTAGTTGGCCAGTGATGTGTACTGCTTCACATGTATGTGATTTATATATCCATATCATGGACAGTGTCTGGGTTGTGCACCCGTCCCACAAGCATGTCCTTTGAAGTGTGGAAGTGTGCTTGAGGTCTCTGGGGCATGTTGCGTGGACATATTGGTATCTTCAGATGTAGCATTCCTGACCGATTTTGGTGAGACATGGCTGTGTAACTGAGGTAGTGATTGCACCTACATAGACAGTATGATATGGGGATTCATTGGAGTTATTGGAGTCTGTCTATACAGGGCATGTGTATAAGGTATGGTATTCTCTTTATGGGGTAAGTTTGCAGACTATACAGTTGTTGCAGGTGCCCAGTGGGGTACATGGTAAAAGGGCCATGTTACACATTGATTGGGCTGCTGTGGGGATGGTACAGGGTGACCATGTCCTTTTACTTGCTGGATAACACCCAGTCAGGAGATGTAACACATCAAAGTACTTTCTGATGTCAGTGGCACAGCTGTGGTCAACAGACAGCTGACTGTCAACCTGTGTTCCCCCATTCTGTTACAACATCACTTTTCAGTGGACTACCACCAATGTATTACTTCATGAGAGCCATGGTGTTCCCAAAGGTATTGGTGGCACATCTCTTGGCATTGAGGTAATGGCCAGGGTTCTGACAACAGTCATAGGTGTCAGAGTGGTCTTTGTGCATGATGTCACCATCACATGGATAGGGAATGCTACCACCCACCTTACTGTTGTATGAAAACATTTTCAGCTAGGGTGCCTTTGTGTTTTCCTGCACCTCGGAAGGGTAGATCCCAAACATGTGAGGACATGGGTCCATACCCTGTGCGACACCAGTCATGTCTGGTCACCGGTTTGACATGGAGCCCACTGCAATCACACAGTGGGTACTATATGTGAGGCAGTTTCCAAGATAACTACTGATATAGTGCTTGAAGCCTAGCCAAGTGTGTCTGTGTATGATTCCTGGGTAGAGAGAGGTCTCTGAACATTAGAAGGGTTGCCTATATTGTTAACTATTCCATACTGTCACATAGTCATTGCACATGGCACTACACATTTAGGACTGTAGATTGTCTACACCAACCTCTACAGTGTTTGACAACTGTTGGCCTTCTAATGTGGACATTGGGACATATACTAGGTCATCAATATAATAATTTAGCAAAACCCACCCCCAATGGATCTTGTTATTACCCAATCACACCAACACCCACACAGGATACTGATGACAGACAGAGAGACACACGCTTGTCAGTACTGACTTTGGAACACCTACCTATGTATTGCTACTATAGTGTTACACATTTATCGCACATGCCACAGAGCTTATATGATGGATGTTGTCCCAAGGTACTTCTAAGATAAGGAACATCACCAGCCCTTGTAAACACTGGCATTAGGTGATGTAGTGGATGAGAGATTTCATAAACTACTTTACCCTACATTTGCCAGGAGTGAGATTCAAACCTCTATCTAACTATGCTTTCAGACCTTTATGTTACACATTTACCACATGCACCATTGAGCTTACATGGTTTAGGGATGCCAACAGGTACTTCTAAGGTGAATTGTATCTACAGGACTGCTAAAAAAGGGCACTGAGAAGTGTACTGGGTGTAAATGGGTCCGCAGTTTTTAAGGTATAAACACATATATATAGATTTACATACACTTGCCAGGAATTAGATTCAAACCCCTATGTAAGGGGTATTTATCACTACACATTTATCACATGTACCATGGAGCTTATAGGTAAAACTGTGTCCAAACATACCTCTAAGGTGAGTGACATCAGCAGCCATTGTAAAGTATTACACTTTGAAATGTACTGGCTGTGTATGGACACAAAATACTTCAACCTACAGATATATACACACACAAAATCACACAATTGCAGGATCTGAGATTGGAACTCCTACCTAAGTAGTGTTTTGTACTACAGTATCAAGCAGTTATTGTTAGCACCATGGAGCTTTTATGTTGAAGAGTTGTCCAAAGTTATTTTTGAAGGTGAGTGACATCAGCAGCAGTGCTAAAGGAGGGGTAAGGGAAGTGTAGTGAGTGTGAATGGCCTCAAAATCATGTTGCTACAAAGACACAAAAACTCACTCACACAAACATCCACATTTTCCTAGTTGCCAGGACCAGAATTAGAACAGCTACCTAACTATGTTGGCTACACTATAATATTATGCAATTATCGCAAGCACCGTAGAACTTATATGTTAAAGAGCTGCCCAAAGGAATCTTCATAGGTTCATAGGTGTGTACTAGGCTAATGGCCCTGGAGTGTGGAGGGATTTCTTTAGATGTAGCTTTTCTAACAGAGCTGGGTTAGACATGGCTTTGTAAGTCAAACAGAGATCACCTCTAAGTAGACGATATGAGACAGAGAATAGTTGGAGTTTTTTTAGTCTGTCCATGTAGGACAAGTGTTTAAGGCCTAGGATCCTCTTTGTGAGGTACTTTTGTGGCCTCTCCAGTTGTTGCAGGTGTCTAGTGAGGTACATGCCAAATGGGGTGTTGTACTCGATGATTGGCCTAATGAGGGAAGAGTAGAGGGAGACAATGACCTCTTTCTTCCTGGATGCAAAACCCTTAGTAATGAGATTTGTCACATAGAAGGACTTTCTGACCACAGTGTCAATGTGGTCATCAAAAGAGAGGTTGCTGTTAACCAAATCTCTTATAACACCTTCTTTTTTCAGCGGACTACCATCAATGTGGTAATTCATGGGAAATGTTTTTTTCCCAAGGGGGATGATGACACACATTTTTTGGCATTGAGCTTAAGGCCATGGTTCTGATACCAGTCGTTGGTCTCAGTGAGGCCTTTCTGTAGGATGTCAACATCACTTGGGGAGTTAATTATAGCACCCAACTTATAATCATCTGCGAACTTGCTACCTCTAGTGGGGGAAAGAATGAGCTGGTCCAGAGCACTGGAATTAATGAATTCCAGGAAACATTACATTGGACAAGTGAATTGGTACATGAGTAGTTTTCCAGTTAATGGAGGGGTAGATGAAGTCGCCCAGTATGAGAGTGTTAGGTTGGATTCTGATATTTTCCAGGTTGCTTAGGAACATGGAGTGTGAGTCTTGAGACATGGTTGGGGACCTATAGCAGGCTATGACAGGAATCGCTGTCTTACCCAATGTTAGCTGCACCTAAAATATCTCTGATGCGTTATGTTGGGCTACCAGTCTGGAGGTGTCCACATCCTTTATGAATATGGAAACACCACTGTCTTTGGAGTTTTGGGCTAAGTTCAGGGGTCGAAAGGTGTGGAATAAGTTATAGCCTAGTAGTGCAGGGGTGCTTTCTGCTGCCTTGAACCAGGTTTCTGTTACAGCACAAATGTCAATGTTCTCCATTTTAAGGAGTGCTTCAAGTGAGTGTATTTTGAGATTTAGACTTCTAGCATTGAGCAGCATGACCCTCAGATTGCATTTGTTTGTAGCTGCAATGGTAGTAATTTGGTCTTTGGAACACCGCCTAAAAAAGGCACTGTAGGGGTGGCAAGAGCCTTGGCCAGTATCCAGAAGCTCAGGGGTGACAGATGCAGGCCATCTCTGGCAAAGAATTGAGGTCTGTCAATCATGTCATCCCAGGAAGACAGATACTGGATCCCTTTAGAATGACACCAGAAACTTAGCCAATAGTTGAAATCAATAATTCCTGCTTGTATTGTGGTATCTTTGAAGGTGAGTGACATCAGCAGCAGTGCTAAAGGAGGGGTAAGGGAAGTGTAGTGAGTGTGAATGGTCTCAAAATCACATCTCTACAAAGACACAGATTTTCTCAGTTGCCAGGACAAGGACTAGAACTCCTACCTCATTAGTTTGCTATACTATAGTATCACACAATTATTGCAAGCACCACAGAGCTTACATGTTGGAAAGCTGTCCAAAGGTGTCTTTGAAGGTATGTGACATCAGCAGCAGTGCTAAAGGAGGGGTAAAGGAAGTGAGTGTGAATGGCCTCAAAATCATGGCTCTACAAAGACACACACCTTCCCTCACACAAACACACACATTTTCACAGTTGCCAGGATAGGGATTAGAACTCCTGCTTATCTGTATTGCTACACTTTAGTATAACACAGTGATTGTGAGTGCCACAGAGCTTATAGGGCTGTAAGTTGCCCAAAGGATTATTTCAGGGTGACTGACATCAGCAGGAGTGCTAAAGTAGAGCAATGGAAAGTGCAATTAGTCTGAATGGCCCCAAACTCATCCATCTAGAAACACACACACACACACATACGCACTTACAACTTTACATTTGACAGGACTGAGATTACAAATGCTAAATGAGTTATCACAAGCACCACTGAGACTAAAGGGCTGAGGGCTAACAAAAGGAATTTCTACAGTGAATGACATCAGCACATCATGTGATATAGGTCAATTGGATTTGTACTGGGTGGGAAAGGCCTCATAATGTGATTCTCTCTGTCGCTTTCTGTTCTCTCTCTTCCCCACGTCTCTGTGTGTGTATGTTTGACATATTATATTATGTTGGCCTTAGATATGTGTGAGTATTCATATCCAGTGTGTGTGTGTGTGTGTGTGTGTGTGTGTGTGTGTGTGTGTGTGTGTGTGTGTGTTTGTGTGTCTGTGTGTGTGTGAAGTATAAATGGTGTACAATTTGGTGTGCATGCACAGACATATGCAAATAACAGATATCTATAGTCCACTGTGTTGTCAGACATGGGCTTCATTTCTCTAAGTGTGGGAGCATGCCCAGTATGACCTTCTATATTGAGTGTGTGAATCCATTCCAGGGAGAATTGAGCTCCAGTTCAGGGTTTTGTGTGCTACAACTACATTTAGCAACCTGTTTCTGCAGGATACCTGTAGATAGGTTGCCAATATGAAGACACAATGGGTGTAAAATATGGGGAATACTGTAACTATTGCTGTCTGTGCTGCTTGTGTAACATGGTTGGTTGCAGCATAGACTTTCTGACATATGTACTGTTTTACACTGTGATGTATCATGTCATCAACTACTGACAGATATCATTCTTTGCTCACAGTTATTTACCAGGGAAATACAAGATGAATGAAGCTGAGACTAATATTCTGACACATAGACTACACATTCTTGCACACTCCTGCCATTGTGGAGGGGTAACTACAGACAATAGACTACTGGCTCTGCTTAAATGGTCTGGCGCCTTGGTAGTATGCTGGCTGTGGATCTCCTTCTTGTGTTTTTCTCAACTTAATGGAATGGATATATCCTGCTGGGGCCATACCTCTCAGCTGTACAGATACACCCAGGTTATCCAGAGGCAGAACTCATATATCTAGTCAGTTTGCCTTCACATTGTGGTTTACAATCAGTTTTGTGGCTATTCATTCATGGGTTTGCAGTCAAAGGGTAGTATGAGCAGACATTAGAGTTTCAGACTTCACACACTCCATGACATCCATGCTTCTACACCCCCTCTGTTATTCTCTTCTTTTCCTAACATTATGAAAGCAATATCTCAGAGGTATCCCTATAGTTGGACCTTTATCCCAGTAGTATTTATGGCCTCGTCCACAGTTCTTACAGTAGGACATATGGAGTCATGCTACTGGCATTTGTCAGCATGGCCTTGTATTTGTTTTCTGTTTACTGTGTTAGGTCCTTAGTTAGGACCCCCTGACATTTCATACACTGGCACTATGGGTGAGGCATGGGCCTTTGCCAGAGGACTGTAGGCCATGTGAGAGTGTTGCAGGCCATCTGTAGCAGGCCAGTGCATTCTGTCCCTCATCGTTCCCAGGTTTCAAGCCAGTGGATTACCCAGGGGTGACAGTGGTAAGTGGTTGAGGTGTTCCTGTCAATCTTTCCTGTTCAGACTGATCCACAGGTCTGGATGTGGGCAGGTTGCTGCTTACAGCGACAGACACACCTGCATGGGACACCTATTCTGCATGCAGCATCATGTTTGTATTCCCATAAACCTGTGGCTGATAATAGGGTGAGGTGGGTGCATGTGTGATATGGAAGCTACTGGCACCTGACTCACAGATATACCTGGGACATTACCCTTATGCTGTCATGTGTGTGGACATGGGCAGCCTGTCATTACTTTATAACTGTGCCTTTTGTGGTCTGCCAGTGATTGGTCAGACTACCAGTATTCCATACTAGAGGGACAAGTAATGTGATGCTAACCTCTATATATAATTCCAAAGTTGTGTGCAGTTGACAGTTATTTTATATGCACTCTGTGTAGGGTACTTCCACATGTTTACTGTTTCTATGCATGGGCCTCTGTTCATGGCATGTCCAGCTTTCTGACGGTGACAGATATTGACATCTGGACAGTGAGTATGTACAACTGTTGACATGGGTGTAGCTGAGACATAGTGTGGGTGGCACTGCAGTTGTTGGAACATGGCCCTGTCAACCACAGTGCTGTACCTAGGCCACTGAGACACAACCATCCAGGCCTACATGCTGACTACTTCCTGACAATATTAAACACACAACAAACTTACCGCACTGACCCCTGCATATTGTACACATGCAACAATCTATCATGTAGATTGGGAAAGCTCTAGCAATCTGTGCTCCATTGATATTACTTCTCAAACGTACATGTTACTGCATTTCTACATGGGATTGTGAGGGAGGGGGTGCACACCTGAAGACTTTAAACATTTACAATGACTGTACTGTTATTTCAGTTACTCTGTTGGCTTTCATTTCATATTGTATTGTGACCTATCATGCAGTCGGGAGGCATATCAGTAGAGTACATGTTAGATTTTAAGGGTCTATATTAGAATCACAAAAGCTGTCTTTTGTGAATATATGTTCATTGACACACAAATGTCAAAGAATGAGAACAGCAAAGGACAACAACAGCGAAAATGAGAACGCTGAATGCATTCCCGGAAGTAACAATGCCATACAGGAAAGGTAAACCTAACTGAACAAACCTTACCTAAAACACCTTTTCAAATGTTTTTGCAGGGGGCAAGCCCCACTGCACCCCCCCACCCCCCTACTTAAATATACCAACTCCGAGACCACACTACAGTGGGGAAAAGGATTAATTTTCTCATCCCCATGATCACCTTGCCAGCCAAGAAAATCCGTTTGGCATTCTCAATTTTGCTGTTGTTGTCCTTCGCTGTTCTCATTTTTCGACATTTATGTGTCAATGAACACATATTCATGAAAGACAGCTTTTGCGATTCTAACATAGACCCAATTTTAATGGCATAAATTTCAGTTTCAAACTTCTTACCCTTCAAAACCAATAGGCAACTGCGAGACCTGTTGTAGTATGTTTGTGTAGGTCTGGAGGGGGGCTGTTCACCATTGCCATCATTTGGGGGCCTTAGCCCAGGATTTCTTTATGGTCATCTACATCTGTCCTGCTGGGGGAGGCTGGTGTTGGGTATGTGACCCTCAATGACATGCATGTGTGTGTGACCTATATACACCCACAGTTAATTGGGCCATCACATGTACTGCAGTGGGAGTTGTCACCTTGTGTAGTACTGCCTAGTATGTTGATACCAGTATTTGTTATGGATTTCCTTCTGTCCCATATAGCTGTCAGCTGTCTGTTGCTATCCCACTCAGCCACCCAATTCCCTTGCATGCTTGCATCCATACCATACATACAATTAACATAGGATACTACTCCATTCAGTAATTGATAAAAAGAGTGACTTACCTTGTTGCTGGGCCAATTTTGAGAACAGTGCTGGAGGGCTGACTATGTCAGATGCACATAGTACACTCCCTATACATGGTAAAGCACAGGTAGTGTCATGTGTCCATCCATTTTACTGTATGTGAGAGTTGGAGAGAGGCATCAGTCCCTGGGTCCCTACAGTGTCAGCGTGTGTGCTATGCATTGCCTCTTTGCCAAGGTCAGGGCATACTGAGCATGCCTCCGTCTGTCTACAGGGACAGGCTCAGGAAGTTCCTCCTCCAAATCTCTCTGTGTCTTGGCAATGGTGGGGGGCTGTGTGGCCCCTTCCCATGCTCTTCCTGCTGCAGCTATTTCCGCAGGATCATATTGTGTAGCATGGCACATACTACGAACATTTGTCCCCATGTAGCTGGGGTGTACTGCAAGGCTCCACCGGATATATCAAGGCAGTGGACCCATGACTTGAGCATCCCAAACACACCTCTACAATAATCTTGGTTTGTGCGTGTGCCTCATTATGGCATTCTTGCTTGGGTGTGTTTACATTTCTGATGGGTGTCATCAGCCTCGGCTCCAGTGCATAGCCAGCATCCACCACTAGATAGCCATATGGGATGTCCCCCCTGACAAACCCCTGATACAGCTGTGAGGAATGCTAGATGTGAGAGTTGTGATAGCTTCCAGGGCTGCCAGCACACACTTGCCTGATAATGCCCTGGGCATCACACATGACCTGGTAGTTGATGGAGGGGAAGCCCTTCTGGTTTATATAGACCCTACCCCATTCACCGGGTGGTGTTTTGATGCAGATGTGCATGCAGTCTATAGCAGCAGCTACTTCAGGGTATTCTGCTATACGGTGGAAGAGATGCATACTTCAATGCCTCACGGGTGCTCATTGTCATGTTGGTGTCATGGCATTCAGGAACTGGTGGAGTACCTTGGATGCTGATGCCTGTAAGACCTCCATGATATCCCCAGTTGGTCTTTGTAAGGTACCTGTGGCTAGTATTCTTAAGCCTAGACATACCATCTCAAGAGGTGCATACACAACATATCAGTTTAAGGGTGTGCACATTCATTCAGCTGGCTTATTGTACTGATTATTATTTCCATATGTTTTCACAGACCAGATTGTTATGTTTTCTATTGAATTGTACAGGCTATAGGTCACATTAAAGGTGGGAATTTTTTTGAAATGAGTTATTGTGGTGTCATGTTTCAATTGCACAAATACCAGGCATAATAACAGGTGTGTGTACACTTTATATCCACTGCAGCTATATGGACTCAGCATTACCTGACCTGTATAACCAGTCTCCACCAAGGTAGAGTAATCCCCTTTGGTGGACAGCAGCAATACACACACCACATAATAGGTTGCTATATTGGCTGTACAGGGACACATAGGTGCAGGCAATAACTTGGAAGCAAGTCCACCTCTATCTGAGCAAGCATGTAAGTTCATAGGTGACTTCCTGTAAGGCTGACTATGACTACAATTCAGACATATCCACACCACCAAGGACAATTGCAACAGTGTCTCCATATATGTTGTCAGTCTCAGAGGCTACAACACAATTCACCCTGTACTGGGGTAAAGCACACCTCATACACTCATGCCATGGATTTAGGCATCCTGCATCAGAAATGTTAGGTGGGAACATTGCCACCCTCCCCACCCCAGTTGTGTAGGGGGATATGTACATCAACCACACTCCACCCCTTAGCAATGGTGAGCATGTACATATTGCCTACTGATGGCAACAACAGCAAATCTCCATGGGGCATAATAACAACACTGGCTGCCTCCTGCATGAACTCAGGCATGTGCTCACAGCTCCATCACACACCACAGTCAAACACAGACCTGCCACAATCCACACACCATCCACATGGAAGATGGCCACTGTCATCCCTCTACACAGAAATGAATGGAGAATAGAGGATTATGCAATTAAGTGTCCAACATTGGGGGGAATAAGATAGCTCAGGGGCAGGAATGTAATGCAATCTGCTACTGCCATGATAGTTTGGAGGGTTATGGTGTAGTTTGGATTATTTGCAAGTAATATCCACTGTTCATGTGCAGTCTGACACCTGTATGAGGTCCTGTGACCTTTTTTCTTGTTTATGTCTTCAAGGTAACATGTAGAGGGCTCACCTACCAGCATTCTCTGTTGGAAAAACTGACATCATTACCCAATATGTGATCGAACATTATGCCCTGTTATTTGGATGGAGAGCACACGATATGTGGCAGAGGACTGCCCTGTAGAATGATCTGATCCACAGGGTAAATGATGGTGGCCTGCACAGCAAAACTTATGAGCAGGTGCAGCATCGGACCAGCAACCTCATCCACCACGCCGATCAGTGGGCTGTTGTTGTAGCGAGGCACCAGCTAGCCACAGGTGGGGGCCCAGCCATCCAGCCCCCACTGACACCCACCAAGGAGCTCCTCCCCAACCTTGGAGCATGGACCCAATGCACAATCCATGAAGCTGAGGAAAGCATTGTGGAGGTGGGTTTCACCCACAGACTGGATGAGGAGCATGCATGCAAGGGCCCAGTGTGGATTAGTACACTAATGTATCAGACATACTTGTATCTGTATTGCATCTACATCCATGTGTCAGGTCCGACTGCAGTTGTGGATGGGGTTTTCTAATGCAGAGATGTGCACATCTATGGTGAGGACAGAACTTTGTATATTATTGGGTTAGTAGTGTAAACGGGCAGACATCCCTAATGGGAACAGCCAAAAGAGAAGATGAAGAACTGTAAATGTGCAGACATGCTGCATTCATCCTGTATCGAGGCCACATGTGAGTCTGCTGACAATACCTCCCTCTCACAACTACCTAGGACCCTCTGGTCTGCATATTGGACAACAGCCTGATTCTAGTGAGTATGACACTGTTCTTTTGTTGCCTGACAATACCCCAGGCATGTGAAGGCCATGCAATTTACCATGAACACAACTATCAGTAATAGCTATATTGCTTTATATAATATCTATATTGCTTTATGTGCATGTTCACTTGTGGTGGGGTTAACTGCGTTGCATCACAGTGGTCACGCCAACCTTCACAGTGGCACTCAATGGACATTTACACAAACAGCACAGACCAGCAAGACAGACATCTACTCAGACACCATGACATGGCACATGCCAAGGGACACATATTTAACATACACAGTGTGGCCCTCAACCTAAGCTCCTAAGGCTAACCACCTTGCACAATACAGTGATCATGGATAACTCAATACTGAGGCACACACATATCCCAGTCACTAAGTTGAATATGGAGCAGGTAACCACCAAATATCTATCACATGCCAGCATTCAACACAAGACACAGCCAGTCATGGCACTCCACAACAAGTATGAGTATCACTCTATATCCATGTGTGTGTGAATGTCCTGGGACACACCTCCCTGGACTACATGAAAAAAGACATGGTTGAACTCTCTGATTATGTGGTCTAGGCAGGTGTGACAGTAGCCCTGAGCAGTATACTGCCATCACCTAGAATGATGCTGTGGTACTAACAGCAGATGATTGACTGCAACATTGGCTTACGTGTTTTGTGTCATTCTCAGGGAAACCAGTATCTCTCTGCTTGGGATGACATGACTGACAGAACTCAATTACTTGCCACAGATGTCCTACATCTGTCAGTACTGGGTTTCCTGGTACTGGCTAAGTGTCTTGCCACCCCTATAATGCCTTATTAGGCAGTGTTCCTAATATAATTGCCGCCATAACAGCTAGACATGTATGCAGTCTGAGGGTCATGCTGCTCAACAGTAGACATCTAACTGTCATGAGGCAGTCACTGAAAGCACTCATTGGAGAAAAGGACATTAACATTTCTCCTGTAATGGAGAGGTGGTTCACAGCAGCAGACAGCAGCCCTGCAGTATCAGGCTATAACACATTCCACAGCTGTCAGCCCCCAAACATGGACCACCCCACACCTCCACATGTGGTGTTGTCTCCATATTCATTATGGATAGGAACACCTCTAGACAAGTATCACAGCATAATGCATTGGAGATACTTCTGGGACAACTGTCTTGTGGTAATACTGCAATCCAGACCATAGCCTGCTATAAGTCCACATCTATGTGCCTAGACTGTCAATGCACATTCCTCAACACCCTGCCATCTATGATGGTCCAACACAACACTGGCATAGTATGAGACTTCAACTACCCCTCCATCACCAGGGGAAAGTAGCCATGCACCAGTACAGTGGCTCAACACTTCCTGAGATTCATCATTTCCAGTGTCCTGGACTGGCTTATACTGACCCTGGGTAGAAGATGCAACAACCTTGACCTGTGTTGACTAGTTAAATATGGGACTGTTGCCCATCCACAGTTGTCAATCCCTACCTGGTGAGATCCACACAGGCTGTAATCAACATGGAACTCAACATGTCAGCCACAGCCCTCACAAAGGTAACCACCTTGCAAAGCTGACTTTGCAGCCATAAAACAGGGGTGGATGACTTCACTGCACTGATGGCAATGGGAAAAAGCTGCATGGCTGTCGAATCATACACATATGCACTGTACAAAATAGGTACATGAATGCATGGTACTAGCCATAGCCATCAGACCTCAAACACTGTCTTTCAAACACTAGGTGACAATGGGATGGTCCCCTGCCATCAATAAGGTGTACAACAGAAGGAGGATACTGTTGCAGAGAAAGGTGGTATGACTGTTGAACTCCCTTATTAACCTCAAACACAACTTGTACCACATCCCTACCATCAAAACCATTGATGCAGGGATATGAATATATGAGTCTGATGCAAAGGGTGAACTACTAACTTGTAGATATGTAATGCTGTGTAAGTTGCTGTCATCTGGCATTTGTAAGGGGTACACATCACAGTGTGTGCACAGTGTTGGCTATGATGCATTATTGCTATTATTAATACTGAGTGAATGTGTTCTCACATGTTGTATCCTGTTTCTGTTCTAAGCATCTACTTGTCACCAGGATGTGGCTCTGCAGCATGACCAAGGGGTATGGCAGTGTGGTAACACATCCACCATGTCTTAGGCAGGGTGCAGCTGTATCTGCATAGATTTCCCAGGTCTGTAACACAGTGATTGCATATGCCTCACAGATTACACGGATACGGGTAGTACTTAGTTATATGTTGCTTTACAACATCTGTTGTAGAGTGGAGAATGGTATGTGTTGTGGTTTGGACAAACCTCCAATTGCTAATAACCACATCCACATGAGAGATTCATCATTCAAACACACTGAGATTACTATTCACACACACACACACACACACACACACACACACACACACACACACACACACACACACACACACACACACACACACATACACACACTTGGCCAGTACTGAGATCCATAGGTTCATTGCTTCATAGGTGTGTAGTAGGTTAATGGACCTGAAGACTCTACAAGGCTAGCCCAAGGGAATACCCTGGCATCAGCCACGTGACAACAGTCCCCAGTGTGGCTCATGAGTGTAGTCACTGGAGTAGTCCCCAGGGTGGGTATTGTCTTCCCCATCCACTCATCCAAATTTCTATTGTAGTTGGCCAGTGATGTGTACTGCTTCACATGTATGTGATTTATATATCCATATCATGGACAGTGTCTGGGTTGTGCACCCGTCCCACAAGCATGTCCTTTGAAGTGTGGAAGTGTGCTTGAGGTCTCTGGGGCATGTTGCGTGGACATATTGGTATCTTCAGATGTAGCATTCCTGACCGAGTTTGGTGAGACATGGCTGTGTAACTGAGGTAGTGATTGCACCTACATAGACAGTATGATATGGGGATTCATTGGAGTTATTGGAGTCTGTCTATACAGGGCATGTGTATAAGGTATGGTATTCTCTTTATGGGGTAAGTTTGCAGACTATACAGTTGTTGCAGGTGCCCAGTGGGGTACATGGTAAAAGGGCCATGTTACACATTGATTGGGCTGCTGTGGGGATGGTACAGGGTGACCATGTCCTTTTACTTGCTGGATAACACCCAGTCAGGAGATGTAACACATCAAAGTACTTTCTGATGTCAGTGGCACAGCTGTGGTCAGCAGACAGCTGACTGTCAACCTGTGTTCCCCCATTCTGTTACAACATCACTTTTCAGTGGACTACCACCAATGTATTACTTCATGAGAGCCATGGTGTTCCCAAAGGTATTGGTGGCACATCTCTTGGCATTGAGGTAATGGCCAGGGTTCTGACAACAGTCATAGGTGTCAGAGTGGTCTTTGTGCATGATGTCACCATCACATGGATAGGGAATGCTACCACCCACCTTACTGTTGTATGAAAACATTTTCAGCCAGGGTGCCTTTGTGTTCTCCTGCACCTCGGAAGGGTAGATCCCAAACATGTGAGGACATGGGTCCATACCCTGTGCGACACCAGTCATGTCTGGTCACCGGTTTGACATGGAGCCCACTGCAATCACACAGTGGGTACTATATGTGAGGCAGTTTCCAAGATAACTACTGATATAGTGCTTGAAGCCTAGCCAAGTGTGTCTGTGTATGATTCCTGGGTAGAGAGAGGTCTCTGAACATTAGAAGGGTTGCCTATATTGTTAACTATTCCATACTGTCACATAGTCATTGCACATGGCACTACACATTTAGGACTGTAGATTGTCTACACCAACCTCTACAGTGTTTGACAACTGTTGGCCTTCTAATGTGGACATTGGGACATATACTAGGTCATCAATATAATAATTTAGCAAAACCCACCCCCAATGGATCTTGTTATTACCCAATCACACCAACACCCACACAGGATACTGATGACAGACAGAGAGACACACGCTTGCCAGTACTGACTTTGGAACACCTACCTATGTATTGCTACTATAGTGTTACACATTTATCGCACATGCCACAGAGCTTATATGATGGATGTTGTCCCAAGGTACTTCTAAGATAAGGAACATCACCAGCCCTTGTAAACACTGGCATTAGGTGATGTAGTGGATGAGAGATTTCATAAACTACTTTACCCTACATTTGCCAGGAGTGAGATTCAAACCTTTATCTAACTATGCTTTCAGACCTTTATGTTACACATTTACCACATGCACCATTGAGCTTACATGGTTTAGGGATGCCAACAGGTACTTCTAAGGTGAATTGTATCTACAGGACTGCTAAAAAAGGGCACTGAGAAGTGTACTGGGTGTAAATGGGTCCGCAGTTTTTAAGGTATAAACACATATATATAGATTTACATACACTTGCCAGGAATTAGATTCAAACCCCTATGTACGGGGTATTTATTGCTACACATTTATCACATGTACCATGGAGCTTATAGGTAAAACTGTGTCCAAACATACCTCTAAGGTGAGTGACATCAGCAGCCATTGTAAAGTATTACACTTTGAAATGTACTGGCTGTGTATGGACACAAAATACTTCAACCTACAGATATATACACACACAAAATCACACAATTGCAGGATCTGAGATTGGAACTCCTACCTAAGTAGTGTTTTGTACTACAGTATCAAGCAGTTATTGTTAGCACCATGGAGCTTTTATGTTGAAGAGTTGTCCAAAGTTATTTTTGAAGGTGAGTGACATCAGCAGCAGTGCTAAAGGAGGGGTAAGGGAAGTGTAGTGAGTGTGAATGGCCTCAAAATCATGTTGCTACAAAGACACAAAAACTCACTCACACAAACATCCACATTTTCCTAGTTGCCAGGACCAGAATTAGAACAGCTACCTAACTATGTTGGCTACACTATAATATTATGCAATTATCGCAAGCACCGTAGAACTTATATGTTAAAGAGCTGCCCAAAGGAATCTTCATAGGTTCATAGGTGTGTACTAGGCTAACGGCCCTGGAGTGTGGAGGGATTTCTTTAGATGTAGCTTTTCTAACAGAGCTGGGTTAGACATGGCTTTGTAAGTCAAACAGAGATCACCTCTAAGTAGACGATATGAGACAGAGAATAGTTGGAGTTTTTTTAGTCTGTCCATGTAGGACAAGTGTTTAAGGCCTAGGATCCTCTTTGTGAGGTACTTTTGTGGCCTCTCCAGTTGTTGCAGGTGTCTAGTGAGGTACATGCCAAATGGGGTGTTGTACTCGATGATTGGCCTAATGAGGGAAGAGTAGAGGGAGACAATGACCTCTTTCTTCCTGGATGCAAAACCCTTAGTAATGAGATTTGTCACATAGAAGGACTTTCTGACCACAGTGTCAATGTGGTCATCAAAAGAGAGGTTGCTGTTAACCAAATCTCTTATAACACCTTCTTTTTTCAGCGGACTACCATCAATGTGGTAATTCATGGGAAATGTTTTTTTTCCCAAGGGGGATGATGACACACATTTTTTGGCATTGAGCTTAAGGCCATGGTTCTGATACCAGTCGTTGGTCTCAGTGAGGCCTTTCTGTAGGATGTCAACATCACTTGGGGAGTTAATTATAGCACCCAACTTATAATCATCTGCGAACTTGCTACCTCTAGTGGGGGAAAGAATGAGCTGGTCCAGAGCACTGGAATTAATGAATTCCAGGAAACATTACATTGGACAAGTGAATTGGTACATGAGTAGTTTTCCAGTTAATGGAGGGGTAGATGAAGTCGCCCAGTATGAGAGTGTTAGGTTGGATTCTGATATTTTCCAGGTTGCTTAGGAACATGGAGTGTGAGTCTTGAGACATGGTTGGGGACCTATAGCAGGCTATGACAGGAATCGCTGTCTTACCCAATGTTAGCTGCACCTAAAATATCTCTGATGCGTTATGTTGGGCTACCAGTCTGGAGGTGTCCACATCCTTTATGAATATGGAAACACCACTGTCTTTGGAGTTTTGGGCTAAGTTCAGGGGTCGAAAGGTGTGGAATAAGTTATAGCCTAGTAGTGCAGGGGTGCTTTCTGCTGCCTTAAACCAGGTTTCTGTTACAGCACAAATGTCAATGTTCTCCATTTTAAGGAGTGCTTCAAGTGAGTGTATTTTGAGATTTAGACTTCTAGCATTGAGCAGCATGACCCTCAGATTGCATTTGTTTGTAGCTGCAATGGTAGTAATTTGGTCTTTGGAACACCGCCTAAAAAAGGCACTGTAGGGGTGGCAAGAGCCTTGGCCAGTATCCAGAAGCTCAGGGGTGACAGATGCAGGCCATCTCTGGCAAAGAATTGAGGTCTGTCAATCATGTCATCCCAGGCAGACAGATACTGGATCCCTTTAGAATGACACCAGAAACTTAGCCAATAGTTGAAATCAATAATTCCTGCTTGTATTGTGGTATCTTTGAAGGTGAGTGACATCAGCAGCAGTGCTAAAGGAGGGGTAAGGGAAGTGTAGTGAGTGTGAATGGTCTCAAAATCACATCTCTACAAAGACACAGATTTTCTCAGTTGCCAGGACAAGGACTAGAACTCCTACCTCATTAGTTTGCTATACTATAGTATCACACAATTATTGCAAGCACCACAGAGCTTACATGTTGGAAAGCTGTCCAAAGGTGTCTTTGAAGGTATGTGACATCAGCAGCAGTGCTAAAGGAGGGGTAAAGGAAGTGAGTGTGAATGGCCTCAAAATCATGGCTCTACAAAGACACACAACTTCCCTCACACAAACACACACATTTTCACAGTTGCCAGGACTGGGATTAGAACTCCTGCTTATCTGTATTGCTACACTTTAGTATAACACAGTCATTGTGAGTGCCACAGAGCTTATAGGGCTGCAAGTTGCCCAAAGGATTATTGCAGGGTGACTGACATCAGCAGGAGTGCTAAAGTAGAACAATGGGAAGTGCAATTAGTCTGAATGGCCCCAAACTCATTCATCTAGAAACACACACACACACATACACACTTACAACTTTACATTTGACAGGACTGAGATTACAAATGCTAAATGAGTTATCACAAGCACCACTGAGACTAAAGGGCTGAGGGCTAACAAAAGGAATTTCTACAGTGAATGACATCAGCACATCATGATGTGATATAGGTCAATTGGATGTGTACTGGGTGGGAAAGGCCTCATAATCTGATTCTCTCTGTCGCTTTCTGTTCTCTCTCTTCCCCACGTCTCTGTGTGTGTATGTTTGACATATTATATTATGTTAGCCTTAGATATGTGTCAGTATTCATATCCAGTGTGTGTGTGTGTGTGTGTGTGTGTGTGTGTGTGTGTGTGTGTGTGTGTGTGTGTGTGTGTGTTTGTGTGTCTGTGTGTGTGTGAAGTATAAATGGTGTACAATTTGGTGTGCATGCACAGACATATGCAAATAACAGATATCTATAGTCCACTGTGTTGTCAGACATGGGCTTCATTTCTCTAAGTGTGGGAGCATGCCCAGTATGACCTTCTATATTGAGTGTGTGAATCCATTCCAGGGAGAATTGAGCTCCAGTTCAGGGTTTTGTGTGCTACAACTACATTTAGCAACCTGTTTCTGCAGGATACCTGTAGATAGGTTGCCAATATGAAGACACAATGGGTGTAAAATATGGGGAATACTGTAACTATTGCTGTCTGTGCTGCTTGTGTAACATGGTTGGTTGCAGCATAGACTTTCTGACATATGTACTGTTTTACACTGTGATGTATCATGTCATCAACTACTGACAGATATCATTCTTTGCTCACAGTTATTTACCAGGGAAATACAAGATGAATGAAGCTGAGACTAATATTCTGACACATAGACTACACATTCTTGCACACTCCTGCCATTGTGGAGGGGTAACTACAGACAATAGACTACTGGCTCTGCTTAAATGGTCTGGCGCCTTGGTAGTATGCTGGCTGTGGATCTCCTTCTTGTGTTTTTCTCAACTTAATGGAATGGATATATCCTGCTGGGGCCATACCTCTCAGCTGTACAGATACACCCAGGTTATCCAGAGGCAGAACTCATATATCTAGTCAGTTTGCCTTCACATTGTGGTTTACAATCAGTTTTGTGGCTATTCATTCATGGGTTTGCAGTCAAAGGGTAGTATGAGCAGACATTAGAGTTTCAGACTTCACACACTCCATGACATCCATGCTTCTACACCCCCTCTGTTATTCTCTTCTTTTCCTAACACTATGAAAGCAATATCTCAGAGGTATCCCTATAGTTGGACCTTTATCCCAGTAGTATTTATGGCCTCGTCCACAGTTCTTACAGTAGGACATATGGAGTCATGCTACTGGCATTTGTCAGCATGGCCTTGTATTTGTTTTCTGTTTACTGTGTTAGGTCCTTAGTTAGGACCCCCTGACATTTCATACACTGGCACTATGGGTGAGGCATGGGCCTTTGCCAGAGGACTGTAGGCCATGTGAGAGTGTTGCAGGCCATCTGTAGCAGGCCAGTGCATTCTGTCCCTCATACGTTCCCAGGTTTCAAGCCAGTGGATTACCCAGGGGTGACAGTGGTAAGTGGTTGAGGTGTTCCTGTCAATCTTTCCTGTTCAGACTGATCCACAAGTCTGGATGTGGGCAGGTTGCTGCTTACAGCGACAGACACACCTGCATGGGACACCTATTCTGCATGCAGCATCATGTTTGTATTCCCATAAACCTGTGGCTGATAATAGGGTGAGGTGGGTGCATGTGTGATATGGAAGCTACTGGCACCTGACTCACAGATATACCTGGGACATTACCCTTATGCTGTCATGTGTGTGGACATGGGCAGCCTGTCATTACTTTATAACTGTGCCTTTTGTGGTCTGCCAGTGATTGGTCAGACTACCAGTATTCCATACTAGAGGGACAAGTAATGTGATGCTAACCTCTATATATAATTCCAAAGTTGTGTGCAGTTGACAGTTATTTTATATGCACTCTGTGTAGGGTACTTCCACATGTTTACTGTTTCTATGCATGGGCCTCTGTTCATGGCATGTCCAGCTTTCTGACGGTGACAGATATTGACATCTGGACAGTGAGTATGTACAACTGTTGACATGGGTGTAGCTGAGACATAGTGTGGGTGGCACTGCAGTTGTTGGAACATGGCCCTGTCAACCACAGTGCTGTACCTAGGCCACTGAGACACAACCATCCAGGCCTACATGCTGACTACTTCCTGACAATATTAAACACACAACAAACTTACCGCACTGACCCCTGCATATTGTACACATGCAACAATCTATCATGTAGATTGGGAAAGCTCTAGCAATCTGTGCTCCATTGATATTACTTCTCAAACGTACATGTTACTGCATTTCTACATGGGATTGTGAGGGAGGGGGTGCACACCTGAAGACTTTAAACATTTACAATGACTGTACTGTTATTTCAGTTACTCTGTTGGCTTTCATTTCATATTGTATTGTGACCTATCATGCAGTCGGGAGGCATATCAGTAGAGTACATGTTAGATTTTAAGGGTCTATATTAGAATCACAAAAGCTGTCTTTTGTGAATATATGTTCATTGACACACAAATGTCAAAGAATGAGAACAGCGAAGGACAACAACAGCGAAAATGAGAACGCTGAATGCATTCCCGGAGGTAACAGCGCCATACAGGAAAGGTAAACCTAACTGAACAAACCTTACCTAAAACACCTTTTCAAATGTTTTTGCAGGGGGCAAGCCCCACTGCACCCCCCCACACCCCCCTACTTAAATATACCAACTCCGAGACCACACTACAGTGGGGAAAAGGATTAATTTTCTCATCCCCATGATCACCTTGCCAGCCAAGAAAATCCGTTTGGCATTCTCAATTTTGCTGTTGTTGTCCTTCGCTGTTCTCATTTTTCGACATTTATGTGTCAATGAACACATATTCATGAAAGACAGCTTTTGCGATTCTAACATAGACCCAATTTTAATGGCATAAATTTCAGTTTCAAACTTCTTACCCTTCAAAACCAATAGGCAACTGCGAGACCTGTTGTAGTATGTTTGTGTAGGTCTGGAGGGGGGCTGTTCACCATTGCCATCATTTGGGGGCCTTAGCCCGGGATTTCTTTATGGTCATCTACATCTGTCCTGCTGGGGGAGGCTGGTGGTGGGTATGTGACCCTCAATGACATGCATGTGTGTGTGACCTATATACACCCACAGTTAATTGGGCCATCACATGTACTGCAGTGGGAGTTGTCACCTTGTGTAGTACTGCCTAGTATGTTGATACCAGTATTTGTTATGGATTTCCTTCTGTCCCATATAGCTGTCAGCTGTCTGTTGCTATCCCACTCAGCCACCCAATTCCCTTGCATGCTTGCATCCATACCATACATACAATTAACATAGGATACTACTCCATTCAGTAATTGATAAAAAGAGTGACTTACCTTGTTGCTGGGCCAATTTTGAGAACAGTGCTGGAGGGCTGACTATGTCAGATGCACATAGTACACTCCCTATACATGGTAAAGCACAGGTAGTGTCATGTGTCCATCCATTTTACTGTATGTGAGAGTTGGAGAGAGGCATCAGTCCCTGGGTCCCTACAGTGTCAGCGTGTGTGCTATGCATTGCCTCTTTGCCAAGGTCAGGGCATACTGAGCATGCCTCCGTCTGTCTACAGGGACAGGCTCAGGAAGTTCCTCCTCCAAATCTCTCTGTGTCTTGGCAATGGTGGGGGGCTGTGTGGCCCCTTCCCATGCTCTTCCTGCTGCAGCTATTTCCACAGGATCATATTGTGTAGCATGGCACATACTACGAACATTTGTCCCCATGTAGCTGGGGTGTACTGCAAGGCTCCACCGGATATATCAAGGCAGTGGACCCATGACTTGAGCATCCCAAACACACCTCTACAATAATCTTGGTTTGTGCGTGTGCCTCATTATGGCATTCTTGCTTGGGTGTGTTTACATTTCTGATGGGTGTCATCAGCCTCGGCTCCAGTGCATAGCCAGCATCCACCACTAGATAGCCATATGGGATGTCCCCCCTGACAAACCCCTGATACAGCTGTGAGGAATGCTAGATGTGAGAGTTGTGATAGCTTCCAGGGCTGCCAGCACACACTTGCCTGATAATGCCCTGGGCATCACACATGACCTGGTAGTTGATGGAGGGGAAGCCCTTGTGGTTTATATAGACCCTACCCCATTCACCGGGTGGTGTTTTGATGCAGATGTGCATGCAGTCTATAGCAGCAGCTACTTCAGGGTATTCTGCTATACGGTGGAAGAGATGCATACTTCAATGCCTCACGGGTGCTCATTGGCATGTTGGTGTCATGGCATTCAGGAACTGGTGGAGTACCTTGGATGCTGATGCCTGTAAGACCTCCATGATAACCCCAGTTGGTCTTTGGAAGGTACCTGTGGCTAGTATTCTTAAGCCTAGACATACCTTGGTATCCACTGGGATGGGTTCCCCTCTGTTAGTTCTGAGTGTGAGGCATGGCTGGCACAGCTCGATGATTTGCTGTAGAATGTCCCTGTCCACCCTATAGCGCTCCACTATCTCCAGCTCATGTAGGCCCTGGTAGGTTACTCTGGGTCTGTACACTCTTCTCCTTCTCCTCACTGTTGGTTGATTGTCAGAATTCTCCTGCTCGCCATCCTCAGCCTCTTGCACATATTGATAGATTAAAGTGGCAGCAGCCTCTAAAATTTTTAGTTAGCTTTGCCAGTTAAAAATCTCACATCTGTGTACACCGGTGGTGTAGAGTTTGTTGGAAAAAAAACAGTCTGAAAGGTGTTTTCATAGTTTATAGCGGTGTTCTGGGTTGTTGCCTGTGTAATTGGCTGATTCTGATACATTCCACCTGCCAGCCATGCTATTTCTCCTTGATTGCTTTCCTACTGCTATTTCCCCTTACCAGTTTCCTCCTTGTTTAAGCCCTGAGGTGTGCCATGCATTCACAGTGCTCAAATGTAAACACTGCTGCTGTTTCCTGTTTTTTTTTTTTTTTAAACCCAGTGCGCGCCATGCACACCCATTTAAGCAATGTAAACAGTGCTAACACATCCCCTTCCTTAACTGTGCTTAGCTAAGGGAAACCACAAGCCACTGAGCTGCAATGTGCTTACAGCTGGTATTACACACCCCCTTTTCCTGTTAGTTGCTCCTCCTGCCTACATGATCTTGTTCTAGTACCTAATACGGTTAGGTGCAGAGTGTGGACTTAGAATACTTTGTGATTCAGTAACATTCCCCTGATTTTAATACCCCAGCGTCTAGGTTGTTAGTTACTGCACTAAAGTGGGCCCTTTCCCCTTGACAACCAGCACTCCCTGGTGTTGTTTACACTCTGCATGCCATAGACTATAATGGCAAAATGCAGATTTACCTTAAAATTGAGTTTTCCCATTTTTTTTATTTTCATCATGATCGTGTTTGCGTTCTGCTGCCCTATGCTTAAACGGTCAAGCTTGGCCAAAAAAAAAGTTTAATTTTCATTAAAATGAAATAATTTTTCATGCCAATGGCCTTATATTTGGCCATTGGCATGAATAAAGAACATAATGAATGCTTTTTCATGAGCTGTCATGCCTCCATTTTGTCATTTGCAGAAATGTATTCGGTTATTAACTGAAAACATTTCTGCACTGACACTGTTTTAAGATGGAGTTTTTGCAGCTTGGTGAATCACTAAATCACCTCATTTGCATGGTTTTCACCAGCAAATGAGGTGATTTGCATGCTGAACGGCTTTCCGTGCTAGGACAGTGTAGGGCTGCTCGTGCACGTGAAAACGGCACTATCCTGAATCGTTCTGGGGCCATTTTCCATGCAGGAGCGGCTACACACACCTCTCAACTGTAGAGATTTTCACAGAATGTCCAGATTTTTGGCCTGTTCCTCTTTTTTCCTGGCAAATCACTGGAATGATCTCAGGATTGAAGTCATTAAATAATGACATACATTTGAGTTTGAGACTTCAAATCCTTCAGAAAATGTATATTAAAACAAATCC
>NC_056734.1:904921015-905053515 GCF_019279795.1 Protopterus annectens | reverse complement strand
TCTACTGTTCCCCATCCACTCTTCAAGGTTTCTCTTGAAGAGTGTTAGTGAGGGGCTCTGTATAATGTAATTAGGGATGCAGTTCCAAAGCATGGGGAGTTTCTGTGACAGGAATCTGTCCCTCAAGCATCTTCAAGTTACTGTTGTGGCAAGGTTTAGCTCACTACAGCGTGTGGCTCACAGTGACATGGATTCCCATAGATGGAGCATATCCATTAAGCATGAGTTGGACATGGCTTTGTTGGTCAGCAGAGATAATTTCTGATTAAATGAGATGCCACTGAGTAAAGCAGGAGTTTATTCAGTCTAACTGCATAGGACATATGTTTGAGGCCAGTAATCCTCTTGGTGAGGTATGTTCATGGGCTTTCCAGCTGTCAGAAGTGTCTTCTGAGGTACACCCTAAATGGGTTATTATACTCTCTGATGGGACTGATGAGTGATGAGTAAAGGGGCACTATAACCTCAGTATGTCTAGATGTGAACCTTTAGTAATCAGATGGCCTACATAGAAGGATGTCCTAACTACTTTGGGGATATGATTGTCAAAGGAGAGATCACTATCAACCTTAGTCCCCAGATACCCTATTACGTCATCTGTATTAAAGTGGCTGCCACTTATGTGTTAATATGTGGGTGTTTAGTTTTTCCACAATGGAATGACCATGCAGTTTATGGCACTTCGCTGGAGTCCATGACTTTGACACCCTGTGTCGGTTTCTATGAGGCCCCTTGAAGGATGTCTGTGTCAGCTGGACTGTCAATTATGGCTCCCAGTTTGCAGTCATTGCCAAATATGGTCTGCCGTAGTCCACCTGTGTTTGCCTGTACCTCTGAGAAGTATATGCCAAACAGTAGGGGTCCCAGGACTGAGTCCTGTGGGACACCAATTGTGACTGGTTAAGAGTTGGACCTTGAGGCAGCTAGTCTTACCATGTGGGTTCTGTGTGTAAGCCTGTTAGCAACCCATCCTGTGATGTATGGGTTTATGTACAGGCTGGTGAGGTTATCAATAATACCTGAGTGGGGAATTGTGTCAAAAGCCTTGGTGAGGTCCAGGTAGTATGTGTGAACCACCTCTCCCCTCATCTAATGTCTTGGTGATTGTCTGTAAGATGTCAAACAGATTCAGTAGGCATGATCTGCAGTCGACCAAGCTGACCTGGATTGGGTCAAGTGTTTGGAGGTTACAAATGTCTTTGTCAATGAGTGCCATGAGGATGCGCTCCATAACTTTGCAGACCAGGCTAGTCAGGATTATGGGGTGGTAGTTAACATGGTCAGTTGTGTTTCCATCTTGGTGGAGTGGAATAACTGTTGCTATGCACCATTGTATGGGCATGCAGCCTGTGTCGAGGCTGAGGTTGAAAAGCTTAATTAGGTGGGGGGTTAGTTTGTCTTGTAGTGTTTGCAAGATGCAGTCTGGGACACCATCTGCCTCCATTGTTGCTGTGTTTTGCCATCTGAGAGGGCCATTTCCACCTATGTGTCTCTGATGTCTGGGATACTGTACTTTCCGAGTATTGTTGTGGGCTCTTTAGGGGGTGAAGTTGGCACTGAATGTATCTGCAAGGATGTTGGCGATATCAGTAGGGTCAGTATATTTTGTGCTATATTGCACCGGCACAGTGCAAATCTGTGTATTACCACTTAGATCCTTGACACAGCCAAAGAAGGCTTTGTGGTTATCTTTTGAATCCCTGCCTATTTTCCTGTTGATGTTAGCCTTGGATGATTTCATGAGGGACCTATGTTTCTTACTAATACTGGTCACGGATGTCTACTCTTCTTGGGTTTCACTCTTCTTCTGGACTACTGTCCTACTTCTGCTGTATAGCCTGTTTATTACAGGGGTCCACCAGACTGGTGTCCTTGTCTAGGAGGAGCAAGTCTTGGCGTACCAGTGATGGCACAATTCATACATCCTTGTAGTTGCTTATATTGTGCATTTGTAAATAAATCTGTATCTTGAGCAGTGTTTTCCCATAGCATGGAGGCTGTGAAACTTCCCACCTCTGTCTTTAGTAGTGTGACGTTACCTGTAGGAAAGGTATTCACTGTGGTTTCCTTGGGTGGGGGAGATGGTTGGGTTTGGAAATCATTAGTGAATAGTCCATGGTCAGATCTAACAAGTGACCAGTTTACCTCTACTGTGGTGTACCTGTCACCCATGTTGATGATTACCACTTCTAGTATGTTTCCTCCTCTCGTTAGGGAGTTTACCATCTTACACAGGGCATATGAGGTGATAAATTTCAGGAAGTGCTGGGCCTGGAAGTGAGTACTTGAGTAAGTTTCCCAGTTAATGGTAGGGTAGTTGACATCGACCAATACCAGGGTGTTCGGTATGACTGTCATGTTTTTCACTGTCTCCAGGTAGGAGGAGTGGTGGTCCTGGGTCATGGAGGGTGATCTGTAGCAGGCCACAGTTTGCAGTTGTGGCTGATGTTAGTTGCACATGGATGATCTCAGAGGTATCATGCTGCCCCACTAACCTGGAGGTGTAGGTATCCATGATGAATATGTATATACCCCCTCCATGTCTGTGTCAGTCCATGTTCTGTTGCTGAAATGTGTGGTATGGGTTGTAGTCCAGTAGTGCTGGTGTGCTCTAAGGAGCCTTAAAACAGGTCTCAGTTACTGCACAGATGTTGAGTGCTGTGAGTGCGTGCATGTTGTGATTACAACCCCTGGCGTTGAGTAGCATAACCCTCATTGATTTCACTGTTGTGCTGTTTACAGAGGTGGGATTCACCTTTGAGACTTGACTAAAATGGCACCATGGGGGCACCAATAGCCTTGGCCAGTATTCCAAAGTCTAAGGCTGACACATGCAAGCTGGTATGGTATTGTTGCATGCATGTTTCCCATCTGTGCTTGTTTCACATCTTTCCTGTAGGTAACCTACTAGTAAGCAATAAAAAGCCTTATACGTATACAAGTCCTCTAGCTTCCAAGATAGGCTTTTGGAGTGATTAAGTATCAGTGTTCTGTATGTTCTTGTTGTACTTAACTGTTTTCTGACTACAAGGGGATTTTTCACTGTACATTGTGATCTGAAAGCTCTGTTTATTCACATATTATGTCTGGGATGGCCTGCACTTTAGAGGTTCACAGATAGGTAGTAGACTATCTGCCCAAGGGCATTTAGAAGCATAGCTACAGTGTGCTGGCTTTCTCCGCACCATTGATGAAGTAACTGAGCCTCTGTCAAGCATAGCCAATGAAGTAATTCCAGGTAGAGTTGCCGAAAGCTGTTGAAGACTGGGGTGGCGGAGGGTGATAGGGGCACTTAGTGATCTAAAGAGGGCATGTTAATGTGAAAAATCAATACCATTCAATTTCCCCATCAAGTCTTGCAGCTATAAAACTGGAGGGGCTCCCCCACCCCCTGGCTGTATGGTTCTGGGACACATGATCCCAGGGGTATATATTCTGTTACCCATTCACACATCAAGGTTTCTCATGAAATGTGTCAGTGAGGGGCAATGCCTAATGTAGTTAGGAATGTAATTATAGTTTCATTTAATTTGTATGTTTTTATTTCAAGAGTAAGTGAAGCTCAGTTGGGTTTGGGGGCCTCTGCCCTTTGCTTAGCCTAGCTTACACAAAGAAATCATATAAATAGGAAATAGGCAGAAGCAGCGTTAATGTCAATAGTGTAATGGTTACAGCACTTGCATAGTATCTGTGCATTCCTGGTTCAAATCCCAATAAATTCAGAGATGTTTTTCCTGTTAAAAAGTATATCTTAACCACAGCTTGCATATCTAGGTAGTATTCATCAGTATAATAAACATTTGAAACACCCATATAAACCCATGTATGCTGGAGAGTAAAGTCAACAGAGAATGTAATGTTATATAAGTCATAGTGAGATGTTACTTCACTGAAATATATATATCCTGAGTAGTTAGCAGATGTGGCCGAGTTTGCGTGCACAGGTGATAAGTTTTAACGTTTGTTTAACTGTGTTTAACTGCTGCTTTAATTTAGCACAAACACTTTTAAACATGCTTGCAACTGCTTAAATGAGCCTTATTCTGGAATAAAACACATTTGTAAAGCATCACAGGTGTTGAACCCTGGACACCATAGTCATGGGACTTACCACTAAGCCATCTGAGCTGTATACGTGTTTCATGGTCTTTAGACTACACCTTATAGTATTGGCATTCCACAGTACTGACCACAAATGGGATAGTCACTTTGTGTACATATGTACAGTACTCTGTAATGTACTGCAGTTTGTAAATCAACATATACAAGTCTACATATATATAACTGTTACAAATTAATATATATAAATATATATATATATATATATATATATATATATATATATATATATATATATATATATATATATATATATATATACACATACATACACACGTCAGTGATGTCTGCATATATATATATATATATATATATATATATATATATATATATATATATATATGAACACACTTTGTGACACAGAAGCAATCCAAAATAATTGAAGTGTACACAAAACACATGCAGCTCTGCTATTATAACTATTAATATTAACTTAATTCACCATAGAAGGGATGTTTTTTGTGTATGTGGAGACTGAGGTGGGGGAGATGATGGGTAATGAAATTATGCATCAAGGAGAGCCTGGGTTGGATGTTCAATAAGTGAACTGGAGGGGTATACATGGAGTATGAGGACAATGTAAAAAAGAAACAAAGCAAGAACCATTCTCATCCATAATACACAATGTCTGGTCACATTGCAACACTTAATTCCACAAACATATGAACATTAACATGTATCATACATATGTACACCAACTGACTGTCACATTTGTTTTCAGTAGTGAGGAATGCCCATAGTAAAATGTATATTCTAAACACCATAACATTTGTACATATCTCAGATGCCTTAGTGGTAAAGTCAGTGACTGTGGTGTTCATGGTCCTGGGTTCAAGGGCTGTTAATTTATTTTGAGGGCCAGAATAAGGGCTGTTGGATGCAGGTTGATTAAAGCACTTTTAAGCAGTTATAAGTGATTTTGCGCTGGTTTGCGCGACAGTAAGTGGCGCTTAAACACGGTTAAATGGATAAGTGCTTTACAGGTTTAACCTTTTCTTAACATAGAGCAGACCATGGGCAAACCTGCTTACAACTGCTTAAATGTGCGTTAATCACATTTTCCCTATCAGTGCCTGTTCTGAGAGGTAAAATAATAACCACTTCCAGGATTAGAACCCGCAACCGTGTACACCATCCTCAGAGTAACCTACCACTAAGCTACATGAAATGTACCTATGCCAGTCATGTATTCAGACAGGTTAAAACACAAAAGGGAGGATTGTGTGGAAATAGGACAAACCGCCATGTACCCAATGAAAGGTGTATGCTATATCTATATATATATATATATATATATATATAGAGAGAGAGAGAGAGAGAGAGAGAGATACATAGATACATGTTGATATATAGAGATATACATATATATGTAGATATATAGATGAGTTAAAAACATGTACACATCTATGGGGGTACATATAAATGTATGCAATAATATATTATATATCTATAGCTCTCTCTCTCTCTCTCTCTATATATATATATATATATATATATATATATATACATACATACATGCATACATGTGTGTATACAGCATCTGAAGTGTTCAAATCTGAGTATAACATGGACCATAGCAATCACACATTCTGCCACCCCCAAACAATATGAACATAACATATGAAGAGTATATATGGCAATACACTATTACAAATAAGTTCTATGGACATGAGTCAAGCAGGGTTAGTCACCAACATAACTACAATGACTGCAAATATCCATGACAGAAATACACAGACATCTTTAATTTAGCAAAACTTTATTACATTCCGATGTATTGCCAAAAGGATTCAAGGGCTAACAATACCTGCTTGCTATACAGGAAGCATTTAACAGTGCCTTAGTGAATCAGCCTGCAATTACCATAGTATTAGTCCACTAAGGGATAGGTGTTCACATAGGGAAAGAACCCACACAAACATATAGAATATGTATAAAAACAGTTCCTACACACCTGCATCTGCTATGTACACCCACCAACATCTCCCCACACTCAAATTAATTACAAGAATACACACTGTCATACCATAACCAATTATTCACTCACTGTATGACATCTGCTGATACCTTAACATACCTGGACAGAGACACACTAACATGGCCCTATGTGAAATAGTTGTCATACAATGGAACAGCTGCTGATGTTACAGGGTTTGTTTGAATTAATCCTGTTTCAGAGGGTTGAAAAGTAATTACACCAGGAAGTGTTACTGATTATCAGCACAGTATGATACACATTAACACCAAACTAAAGATGTCTGGTGAGCACACTGTAAACCCCCTAACATTATATGCATAGCTATGCAGCCTTGAGCTGGTCAAACATCCTGGCCAGACTGAAACATATGCAGAAGTATTAGGTAAGGACAAACCCTGCACAAGTAGCAATGTTCAGAAATATAACACCAGTACTCACATTTAGACCAAATCTCCTAGGCATTACACACAAATTTGTGTTTGTCTCCATACAGCTGTTGCAATAGATTTCAAACAACACTTCCAGACTGTCTTCCTCACAAGTAAGGCAAAGGGACAACGCCCAAGTGGATTACTCAATTATACTCCACTGTTGCCATGGTATTGGCTAAGGGAGTAGCTGCACAGCTGATGTGCAAGCAATTAACTACTGTGGAACACCAATTGGTGATCAGGATAGCACATTTTACTGATCTCGAACTACAAAAAGATGCCTCATCACACATTCAAACCATCTGTAGCTACTTGCAGAATAGTACAAAATACCCAACAGAAGATCGAAACACAAACTGAAAATGATTAATATACCAGTCAATAACACCTCAGATTACTAAGAAGTTATGTATAACATTTAGTCTGTCTGTGTATGTAGTACCTGTTCTGTAATAATTACAGTGTAATCAATGCATATAGTGGAAATAGCTATCTTGTAGTGATGTATTGTTGAGCAGTAGTAATGCTTGTAGTATTCTATTTGTGTACTGCTGTAGATCACAAGGCAAACTCCTCATATACCACAAGGGATGATATATATGGGCTTGGAATTCACCAATTCGTTTCCAGCCATTGTCAGTGTCAGGGTTGGTCCAACAAGTATGTGCTATACCAAGGGATAGTATATGTTGATATGTTGTAACAGTAGACATATGTATGGGTGTATTAGTGAAATGAACATGTCAAAGGTGGGCTTATTGTGCAAATATAATTTGCATTGTGGGATATTGTGCCAATAACTGTGTAATATAGCAATAACCCATGCCTGGGTTTGGGTAGTGCTGGATTTACCCACGGTTGGTGTGGTTTTGTCATAAGGGCGAAGCCCGAGTAGCATAACAAAGACAACCATGGGTAAATCCAGCATTACGCACACCCAGAAGTGGGTTATTGCTATTATATAATGACATTATTTAAGAAAAAAAAAATACTTTTCTTAAATAATGGCATTGTATAATGCCTCCTTGCTGCCCTTCCACAGCTGTCTGGTATTCTGCGGCAGTTCTGATGTACTGCAGATGCATATACTTACACAGTACATCAGAGCTGTGTGCAAAAGCAAGGGAGAAAGCAAGATCTCCGTTGCTTTTTACAAACTATCTCGCTATGTTAAAGGAGTTTAATATAGCGAAACAGCTTTAAAAAAAGCAACGGAGAATCTCCTTTGCTTTTCTTAAAGCTGTCTTGCTATGTTAAACCCATTTAACATAGCGAGACAGTTTTGAAAATAGCAATGGAGAAAGCAAGATCTCTGTTGCTTTTTACAAAGTGTCTCGCTATGTTAAAGGAGTTTAACATAGCGAGACAGCTTTAAGAAAAGCAATGGAGAATCTCCGTTGCTGTTTTTAAAGCTGTCTCGCTATGTTAAACCCATTTAACATAGCGAGACACCTTTAAAAAAAGCAATGGAGATAGGAAGATCTCCGTTACTTTTCTTAAAGTTGTCTCACTATGTTAAACAAGTTTAACATAGCAAAACAGATTTTAAAAAGCAATGGAGATCTTGTGTTCTCCGTTGCTGTAAAAAAAAAAAAAAAAAGTTATACTAATGGAAAATGTTCAGGCGACCAGACCTTTTTCCATTACTATAACTATGATTTACAACGTGCATGCTGACCAATCAGTGTGCACATTTTGGAATATTAATGGGGGGTTGTTGTATAATATACAGTATTTTAGGCAGATCTGTATTCCATTTTACATAGCATTTCTGTTATGTTATGCAAACATTAGTTATATCTATTGGCAATTGCAATACTCAGTAACAGGACTTGTATTCATGACTTGCATGACTTGTATTCATCTGACAGTTTAGCAGCATGATAGCAAAGAAAATTGGAAGAGCTAGGTAACTATCCATGCACATAAGACATGTAATATCCACCTCACTAGTATAATTTGCAAGCAATAACAGCTGTGTATGTGTGCATGTTATGCAAAAGTGTAGTGACCCTTGTTACAGGTCTGGCCCAAATGGCTATGTGCACACCTACATAGAGTGGATATTGAGAGTAGGGACACACTGGTTGAACTTTCAGGCTTGTGTAGCCTAACCTCTCATTGCCAACCTAAAAGTCGCTTGCAAATACTGTATGTAAGGTTGTGCACAATACTGGTAATGAAACAAGTTGTATATCATCTGTAACTCCACTGTAACATCTGCAGTAGGAATGTAAGATGTAGGAGACTGCTGCCCATGTGTAATAGCTGCTTCATAGGTGATGGCTTACACTATCTGATTATATCCTGATCGTGTTGATAGTGGCAGGAGAGCCTATTGATACTTGACTCTGTTTGGGGAGTGGGTGTCTGTGCCCAACAGAGCTCATGGTTCTGGTGGATATGTGAGTATATACCCAGAAAGGATACAGACCTGTTGACACTTGTATCATCTGTGATCAACTATCAGGATGCGATGTGCTTCTTAGAGGAGGATTGCTGCTAAAGGTAGCTACTATGTTTCTGTAATTGCCAGTGTTGTCACGTCCATAACACAAATATTTACTTGTGAGCATCACTGTCTAAAACATCTTCATAAGCAATAAGTAAACTAAATACAGTACTTGTTACTTGTAGTACTGAATGCTCATACAGGCATGTCCACTAGTCAGCTACTGGTGTTTACTGTCAACTTTGTGTATTTGGCCATCCTGGGGGAATGTAATCTCTATGCCATGTACACTGCCAAACCCACCTAACACCACACCCCACACATTGTCTGGGGATGCAGCTAGAGGGATAAGCTGGAAGGCAGTCCAGTCTACAGCCATGACTGGACTGGACAGCCATGAGGTGTAGGTTATCACATGCATCTCATCACCACAACCAACATACCCTTACCAGAACACAGTAAGGACACCCACACATACCACCAGAAATCACACACATTCACAGAGGCTTCTAAGTATCTGGCCAAGCAAGAGACCTCCCAAGCTGGAATAGACAAACAACAAAATACAAAAACTGTATGATATAGTTTGCATAATTGTGCCACACCTCAGAATACATGGCCAGAAACATGCCCGACAGTACTCATTTGTGAATGTAAACTCTGGCACTATGTTACACACCAAGCTATACAAGGGCAAACATACTGTCAGCTACCTGTCTGCCATGATTAGCCACATACCCATACACTCAGACCACCTTTTGAACTATACACATGGCTCTGGCATATTCCATGTTGTTGTGCAGGACCTGTGATGCAGTAGCCTGGACTGCATGGAAACACACATGTAGGAACTGTCAGGTCTTGTAGCCCATGCAGTTATGTCCCAAGGCCTGAGTAGCATTTTACCACTGGCCAGAATGATACTGCAGTATAGGGACAAAAGGATTGTATTCCACAATTGTCTAATCTACTGGTGTAATTCAAAGGGTATCCAGTATCTCTCTGCCTGGGATAACATGGTTGACAGACCATGATGCTTTGCCAGACAGAGCCTGCACTTGTCACCCCTGGAAATCTGGATACTGGCTAGGGCTCATGCTTCCTCTATAGTGCCTTCATCATGCAAAGTTCCAGTGAAAGTCCACTGCTGTAACAGGGATAGCCAGGCGAAAAACTGCAGATCTCGCCACTCAGTGATACATTTCAGAAACTCAGTATGGACTCACTGACGTCAATCCTTAACATGGAGAACATATCTGTGCAGTGACTGAGATATGGCTTAACACTCCAGAGAACACCCATGCATGACCATGTTATAACACATACCTCACCTCTTGGCCATTATCCTTTATTGGAACACACGAGCCACAGGTGTGTCCATATTCCTGAAGGATATGTACACCCCCATGCTAGTTGCACTTGCAAAACTTCAGATGCAGAATGCTGAGCAACTACCTTTGTGCCAAAGTGGAATCCAAATTGCACCTTGCGACAGATAACCAACCATGTCTCAGAATTCCCAGCTGTCAAATTGTACTGTAATGGGGAATATTTGAGACAGAAAACCATATTAATGGCTACTCTCAACTATCCCATTATGAACTGGGAATACCCATGTGCCAACACCTGTGCTCAATGCATGTTGGATTTCATCAACCCCAATGACCTGGATCACCATAGTCACATAAACAGGGCTAACAGTATGCTACACATAGGCAGTCTCCAAAGCCAATGTTATGCTTCTTAAGAGCAAAGTGGTGACTGTCATGGAACCCATGCAGATGGACAATGCATGTGCAAATGCTGAATCCTACACAAATGCACTTTAAGCACTCACATAAGTGCAGTTATTGTGCCATTGAAACAGAACCAAGATTCAACCAAACACAAACAGGAAGTCAAACTGGTGGTACCTTGCCTTAAACTCTACCACAGAAGGTAGTAACTGTTGTAAGAGTGAACACACATGAGTGGAGGTGGTCCCTGGTCAGCCTCAGTAAGATGCAGATACACTATAAAAAACACACAAAGCTACTGTGAAACTAATAAGCCACATATTATAAGGCCAACCACAGAGCATTCTATAGCTGTGTCATGAATCGTAATGGCAACACCAAGACCTGCCATGCTTCACAGCACTATGACATGAGAAGTACTGCACATACAGAAATAGCACCTGTTCATCCAGATAGGGTCTTGGATAACCTAAACCCACACTCACCTCCCCCCAATAGGTACACATATTTATATATCCATGTACACTGCAGAGCTCCTGTAATAACAACTATGCAGCTACAAGCTGCACTCTCTAAAGCCATACATACAGCTTGCATAGGACCTGTCAACATCCCAGGGTGTATCCTACACAAATGTCAGAACAATTTGATCTCCACATACACATCATGTTCAATCATAGCTTCATGTCAGGTTGTGTACACACTGACTGAAGCACATCAACAGTTAACACACCCCACAAAGGGGGGGACACCATTGATAATGGGACATAGTGCACAACTACCCTGCTGAGTCTGGTCTGTATGGCCATGAACCATGATCAACATATTTGTTGTACTCAGTACAGATGTAGAAGACAGAAAGGTTGATTCACACAGCATATCATGACCTTGCCAGGTCTTAGGACACCATCACCCATACAGTGTTCCAGCTACACTCATTAAACTAGGTGTATATTCCTATGTCACAGGAGTGGTTGGCAACTGGACTGCTGGCAGAACCAACACTACAGAAGGTGTCTGACTAATACACACACATCAAACAAGTGCCAGCTACAGTAATACAGGGTTAATTCCTGGTAATCCCCATCTTTGATATCTATACCACACAGACTAACACAGAAGACATCTTCCTATTAAAGTTTGCAAATGACTTTGAACTTGGAGCGATAGTTGACTCGATGAGTGCTGTGGGCAACATACAGAAAGGCCTTTGTGGGTCAGATGTGTGGTGTATGATGTAAGGCCACAATATGACAGCTAAGTATTGCATTGTCATCCCCTATGTAAAAACCCTGTACCCATGAACTACCACCTAGGAAGCAGTCAACATAATGGAAACTGCATGTGTATGGGATGCAGCTGGACAGTAGTCTTTCATTTGATAGTTACTTTACCACACCCGTCAGGTAGTCATAAGTGGCACGCATAATCATGACAGGGTGCCATCCATGAATATAGAGATAATTGTTCAGCCATACTCAACACTCAAGTGAACCATAATAGATCACATATATTCTTTAAGGGTTATTGGCCATGTTCAGATGACCTACACTGACCTTACCAATCCCTAGTTCTACTATGTAGCATGATGCCTACCCTGAATAAAGCCATGTCCAACACAGAGATGTTGGACATGCTACAATTACACATCCTGATTTGAAATAAACACATACTTCATGGACATCCACCTTTCTAGTACAAGGATCAAAACATGCCTGACAGATCCCTGTCACATACACTTTGCATACTCCTGCCATACTATGCAACCCTGTCCATCAAAGCTGCACATTGCCCCTCTTAGAGACATGGTGTGATGACTGCATGGCAAATATATCAGTAACCCTGTGGATGAGTTCTGTGGCACTGCTTTAACTGGCCACTGAAACATAACTGTCTGTTGGCTAAGGCTAGGTAACCTTTCAGCCTAGGTTCATAAATGGCCCAGGGCATATAGCCTACTAGTTTACTATGACCATACATGCTATAGTTGATATCCAACTCTGCAAATACCATAAAGCTAGCCATTGTCCCATGTGTTTCACATGTGCAACACAGGTAATACATGGCAGGATGCTAAACTGTTGTACAGTGCCATGTAGATGTATATGGCAAAACACATACATGTAAAACTTTCAGTGAGCAAGTCTGCAGGGTCACAGGTCATGTCCCTTAAGGCTGTGTATGACTATATGTGTGACATATATACAGCATTAAGGTCTATTGCATTAATGTGAACACATCCAGGCATGTGCTGATAGGTAGACACCAGTACAGGAAAACAGACATGCCCACATCAAGACAACATCCACACGGAGTATAAGCAATGTCATCACTTGACACACACATATATGGTGATAACATTAAATCACCAGTACGTGTCAAATGTGTGTGAGTTAAACAAGTCAGTGGTGTTAGTGTCATGTAGATTTGCAAAGACATATTTGTAATCTTAATAAATGTGATACACATGTATGTTCAGCTGTACATCTGTACTTCTCTGTGAGTTACTGTGACCTGTCTCCTTCATTATGTCTTCCAGGTATGCCACATGCCAGGCTGCCACCATACACCCCACTTGGAGAATGAGGTCCTCATTCCATATGTCCTTGACAACCATGTAACACTCTTGAGCCATGTACTACAGGATGCACAGCAGCGGGATGCCCAGTGGGAGGAACTGCACAGGAGGGTAAATGATGTTGGTGGCCACAGTCGCACCTATCAGCAGGTGCACTGACACTGCACTGACATCATTAGATGGGCGAAACAGTGTGCAAATACAATCGCCAGGGAATAAGGTGCAACAGGTGGGGGGCCACTCACCCAGCCCCCACTCACACGTACAGAGGAGCTACTGGCCAACCTGGGGACACCTGCAGAACTCCATCCACAAGCTTTAGCTGGTATTGTGGAGGTGGGTGTCTCACAACCACTGAGCCTGGAGTTGCCTGGTAAGGCACTACTGCACATATAACACAACTATATTTCATATAGTTACATGTGTTACTGTACAATATGTAATGTAACATCACCTCGTCACCACAATAAACAGAACATGCTGGAGGGATAGATTCCTGTCCCAGAGACTTCCCATACTCTGGAACAAACTACCTATCTATATCAAACAAAACTCCTCATTAGCACTGTTCAGAAAAATCTTGATGATTGGATGGGAGATAGGAAATTCACCCCGGAGATCACTTCTGTGGCTCTGCTCGACAGTGGCACAGGAAAATAATTTTCTTGGGTGGCAAAAGCCAGGGTACCTTTGGCTAGGCTTATATAGGCCTTACGGCCAATAGCCTAGTACCTACCTATGAACCTATGAACTAAAGACATGTATGCACACATGCCACATACTATAGTTTGCTACTCTATGTATGTACAGATGTGCATACTCCATAGTATAGTCTATTGTACTGGCTTATGTGCTAACATGCACATTGCACCTTGTAGCTATCACACAGGTGTGGATAATGATCTCCTATTTAGGTACCGCTGGTGTTTCATAGTGACAGCAGCCTGTTGCAGGTGAGAATGTTATTATTTATCAGGCTTGATAATGCACAGATCATATTAATTGCATGCTATTTGCCATGTGGCCATTTAACACATGTACACATAATGTATGGTCGCCCTGTTAATATATACAGGTCAAACCTGCAATGCATCACAATGGTTACCCATGTGGAATAATTGAAGACTATATAAAGCACCTACACTAAACCCTACAAACTGTCATTGCCAGATGTGTGGACAGCTGTGAATACAATGGTGGAGGTGTGATTCACTGTAGGGACATGTACTATAGATCAGCATTACACATGTGGGGAAAACAAACAGTACTATGCAGAGAACATATGTGTGCACGCACTCTAAATGTTTTGGAGCTGGAGTATGACCAGCCCACAGGATTCACCCTTGTGAATTATACCCTTGCTATGAATGTCACACAATGTCATGTGCTATCTGACATGTCCATGACATTTAGTGGGCTGACTGCAACACTGCTTAACTATCCTGCAAAACATGATATCTGATATCCCAAACATACCACCCTTTGCCTGCATAACCTGTCGTCAGTGGAGCATATGACATCTATGGTTGTATGTCATATGGGACAACACTGGCATGTGAAATAGATGCCCATCACAACCATTGGACAAAACATGTTTACACATGGCCATGGAGGATGGCCAGAGACATAAAGCAACACACACAGTAGAAGTGATGTACATGTGTGTACACCCTGTTGTACATTGGCTCGACATAATAAAACTATGGCCTTTGTGTAATGGTGATATTGTAGATGTGAAAGACTAAACATCATACAGGCCTGTGCACAGCTTGTGTAGGCATGACATCAAACCACCACATAACATGTCTTGAACATCATGAGTGTGTCACGACATTAAAGAATTCACCTATACAGTATCCATATACATACATGTGTTGCACAACATACACATACCACCACATCAGGCCACAGATACAGTACATTTACCTTGCTGGTGTCAGACATCACTGTCATGCTTGCTCCTCATGTGTGTGAGGTACACAGATGGCATGTGGGACATGGAGTACTGCTAGCTTAGTCATGTCTGGGCATAGTTGCCAGGCATCAGCAATATGGTTGCAGATGTGCAGGGGTGTCATCTGTATACCCTTCAGTGACCTGTGTCACACATTGCACATTAGGGTTTAGTGTGTATACACCTCAATGATGTGGGTCAAATTCCACATTAGATATGTATTGTATCTGAACAGAGTCATGGCTATGAACTGGGTCTGTAACTCACACTGTATAGCAATAGTGAAGCCACATGATGACCTGCAATGGCTTTGCACATCAGGTCAATGTGCAGTATGTCACTGTATGTCACTGTATATCTGTAGGGCGGACTGACAACACTGCATCAGCTGAAGGTCCATGTTAGTATAACACATCCCTGCATTGGGACACCACTAACTCACTGTATATTTGAAAGGACAGCATTGTGTTAAACATGTATGCATGTCATTCAACACATCAGCAAAAGACATGTCATACTACATGTGATTGGCGGCAAGGTCATATGCCACACATCAGGCTGGTGTACTGTTAACCAGTGCTGGCCTGTGGCACAATTGTAAAGTAGGGACAGCCATGTCAAACATGTGTACAGCCACATGCACATTGTCTGTAGACTCAGCTCAGGGGTTAGCAGAATAATAAAAATGCAAAAAATGGCAAAATGCAGCAGCTCTGGAGAACGAAGTAACAGGAAAACACCAAGAAATAGCGTAACACTCTTTTTATTTCCGCTTTCGTCCGTAGACTTCATCAGAATAAAATAACACATCATACTCACTCCTTAAATACAAATGTAATTAACACTCTATAATTGATAAAAATTTACCAATTAAAACCATGCAATAACTTATAAAGAAATAAATATATACAAAAAACACTACTTTATAAAATATGTAAACAAATCAAATCATTGCTTTTGTTTACTTTTAGTTTTTGATTTTTTAAAAAACATTTCATGTTGATTGACTCATTAAGACCAGGTGAATGGTCCGCCTTCAATCTTATTTGCCACTCAGCTTCCTTTTGTAGCAAAAAATTTTTGAAATCCCCTTCTCTCAAATCTTTATGACACACTTCTAAAATAGAAAATAAAAATTTGTGAAAAGCCTGACATACCTGCGAATGTTTAAAGAGGGCATTCTTATCATCCTTAATTTTAATACAATACAAATGCTCTCTAATGCGTGTTCTTAATTCTCTAGTTGTCATGCCCACATAAAATGCAGGGCATGATGAACACAGGGCTATATAAACTATTCCCGCACTACGACAATTAACATAACTTGGAACTGCAAAAACCATTTCTGAAGTAGAAACTGATATGTACGGACCAACAGCAATATATCTGCACATGTTGCAATCATTGCAACAGTGCATTCCCTTCTTAACCGTATTAATGTTTAATCTATCAGCATTATGTTGTCCCAAAATATACTTTAAACTATTATCATTTCTTTGCACAAATACTGGTTTTTCACCTAAAATGCCAAACATTTCCGCATTGCCTCTAATAACTCGCCAATTTTTTGTAATGATGTTTTTAATTTGATTACTATCTGAATTCATACCAAGTGTACACACTATATTATTATGCACAATATTATTTATACTGTTGCCACCTGAAATCATTGCATCACTACATAGATTTAATAATGGTGGAAAATCAGTTTTGCGTCTTTTAAAAATGTCATTAGCTGTTTGCTGTAACTGTGTTATTGGATAACCTCTATTAGAAAATAAGAAATTAATAAAATGAAACTCATCAATAACATCAGATTCCTTTGATGTCATCCGACTGGCTCTAATGAACTGGCCTTTAGGAATATTGGAAATAATATGTGTCGGATGCCCACTTTTATAATGGAGATAACCATTATTAAAGGTATTCTTTCTATGAATGGTACTGTGAATCCTCAACTCTTCGGGGTCCCATCTTAAATTAACATCCAAAAAATCAACTTTATTACCTTTACCACCGATAACAAACTTTATATATGTGGATAAAGAATTAATATAACTAAGAAATGCATCATTATCAATATCACTTTGATCTAAAATAAAAAATAAATCATCAATAAAGCGACACACAAATACAATTTTAAATCTGTTCATCAACAATGGCATGAATTGCTGTTCCCACATTGCCATAACAACATTTGCATATGCAGGAGCAGCCGGAGACCCCATCGCTGCTCCTTTACATTGTCTATAAAAAGTTTTATCAAACAGAAAAAAATTGTTTTCTAAAATTATTTCTAAAAATCTACAAATTAAAGAAACAGTGTTTGTAGAAAAACCATTATAATATTTAGACAAAAAATCCTGTACTGCCTCAATGCCTTGATCTTGGGGAATGCAGGTGTATAATGACACCACATCCACTGTAAGCATTATATGTTTGTTGGGATTAAAACAAAATGTGGAAAGAAATGCATTTAATTTAGTCAAAAAGTGCCAGGAATCTCGCAAATAAGACTTTTCATCATAAATCGTGGGCCCCAATAAGGCATCTATGACCAACGCTAAACCTTCTGTTATTGAGTGGGAGGAAGACACAATGGGTCTAAAAGGTGGATTAACTAAAGATTTATGAGATTTAGGAATCCCAAAGAACACCCCAATACGCGGTTGATCTATGACGCAAAATTCGTATAATTCATGACTTATGTCACCATCCATTAAGGCATCATACAAATACGAATGTATGTTGCGTTGACGTTTATGGATCTCTGAAAGTGAAATAGTGACATATTCATCCCTGTTGTTTAAAAGTTTCAAAACACCATCATTATAAGCTTCTTTAGTCATTACTACTATGTTATTTCCCTTATCACTTTTCATGAATCTGTATGTACCACTTAGCACCTTGAGTTTTTTCAAAGCTTTGTTCTCTGCAGCTGTAAGGTTATAATAACATTTACGTTTGCTACTCAGCATGACATCAATATCCTGTATACACAATTCCTCAAAGGTGTACAAAGTATGATGCAACCTAGGACAAAACTTAGAAGGCTTACAAAATACTTTGTTATTTGTAGTAATATCATGTAACAAAAAATGTAAATTCAACTTTCTTACATATTTTTTAACATCAACCACAGTCTTTACATAATTGGCCTTTGAATGAGGAACAAAATTCAACCCCAATTTAAGAACATTCATCTCTTCCGAAGAAAAAACATAATCAGTCAAATTAATAACACTAAGATGACTAGAAACTAGGTCTAAGTTTCGTCCCCCGACGACAGAGAGTTCAGAAAAGTCCGGCTCCTTGTTAGCACAGTTTTTGCCGAATTTAAATGTTTCTTATTCAAAGCAAAATTAGGGGCTGCAGATTGATTTAATGCAACATCTTGGTTGAGCCCCAAATTCAATTTATTACTAAGATTAGTATCAGAATCATTCACACTAACATAATTCACTGACTCGGAACTAGAACCACTTTCCTTATCCACAGATGTATTGCTATCTATATTCACAGCTGCGCTATTAGTGTGAATTGACCTACTGTTGTTAGATAGGTCTGGTTCTGTAGTTGATACCAACGGTGGAAAATCTTTATCATAAGAACCAAACCATTTGCTATTGGTAACAACTTCTGCTCCATTAGTAGCTTGTACATTCTTAAAAACTGAAGGCTGGTAGCCACCCTTGTATGTTCTATTAAATTTGCTACCAGAAACAAAGTTCGTGAAAACAGTATTTGTTTCATATGCTTGTATATCACGTAACAACTTGTTATGCTTCCTATTAATGTTCTCATTAGCAGATTGGTCCAAGTCCTGTAACAATTTGTTGAACAAGTCACCAAAACTGTCATCGTCGAAATGCTTCTTAAAAAACGACTCTAAATTTACAATTTCATGCTTTAATAGTTCCAATTTCCTTACATTGTTATCAACTAATAACTTAAGGAAATTCAGTCCAGCTTCATTAAAGAAATCAGTCAAAATTTTGAAAAAAGGGTCGCCTGTTTGCACACCATTCGGGCATTTGAAAAAGCGCAACCCCTTAGAAATTATTTGCAACTCAATACAACGTGCAAAATAACAATTCTCAAAATGTATAGAATTGTACCTTTGCAGTAATTTGAAAAGCTGCTCACGTTTGTCAGCGAAATCAATATGCCATGGCGTATTCTTTGATGGAACACCTCCTTGTCTACCCAGCGTACCGAACGGATTGTCTGCACGGTCGAAAAAATGACTCACTGTCGCTCGACCAATGATGCGTTGTTGATTCCTATCCACATTCTTCATGCTGGTAATAACAGCATTCTTCTCCGTAACCGGTAAATTGTCCAAACAAACCACTGTGTCTAGCTCTTGAAAGGAGCCATCCGGACTGGATGACTTTACAACAGATCTTTTCACATTTGCATTCGCAACCAAAATCTGCAATGACCCTTTGATTTCCGTTAATGCACTGATCAGTAAAGTGCCCAAATTCACATGATCCGTAGATGGTGTCGGATGTATGCTCATATTAAATAAAGGATCCTCAGCTGCTTCTGCCATGGTACAAACAAAACTAGTAAACCAAAGTACCAAAACTAAAACAAATAAAAATGCAAAAAATGGCAAAATGCAGCAGGTCTGGAGAACGAAGTAACAGGAAAACACCAAGAAATAGCGTAACACTCTTTTTATTTCCGCTTTCGTCCGTAGACTTCATCAGAATAAAATAACACATCATACTCACTCCTTAAATACAAATGCAATTAACACTCTATAATTGATAAAAATTACCAATTAAAACCATACAATAACTTATAAAGAAATAAATATATACAAAAAACACTACAGCCCACAGGATTCACCCTTGTGGATTATACCCTTGCTATGAATGGCACACAATGTCATGTGCTATCTGACATGTCCATGACATTTAGTGGGCTGACTGCAACACTGCTTAACTATCCTGCAAAACATGATATCTGATATCCCAAACATACCACTCTTTGTCTGCATAACCTGTCATCAGTGGAGCATATGACATCTATGGGTGTATGTCATATGGGACAACACTGACATGTGAAATAGATGCCCATTACAATCATTGGACAAAACATGATTACACATGGCCATGGAGTATGGCCTGAGGGAGGATGGCCTGAGGCATAAAGCAACACACACAGTAGAAGTGATGTACATGTGTGTGTACACCCTGTTGTACATTGGCTCGACACAATAAAACTATGGCCTTTGCATAATGGTGATATTGTAGATGTGAAAGACTAAACATCATACAGGCCTGTGCACAGCTTGTGTAGGCATGACATCAAACTACCACATAACATGTCTTGAGCATCATGAGTGTGTCACGACATTAAAGCATTCACTTATACAGTATCCATATACATACATGTGTTGCACAACATACACATACAACCACATCAGGCCACAGATACAGTACATTCACCTTGCTGGTGTCAGACATCACTGTCATGCTTGCTACTCATGTGTGTGAGGTACACAGATGGCATATGGGACATGGAGTACTGCTAGGTTAGCCATGTCTGGGCATAGTTGCCAGGCATCAGCAATATCGTTGCAGATGTGCAGGGGTGTCATCTGTATACCCTTCAGTGACCTGTGTCACACATTGCACATTAGGGCTTAGTGTGTATACACCTCAGTGATGTGGGTCAAATTCCACATTAGATATGTATTGTATCTGAACACAGTCATGGCTATGAACTGGGTCTGTAACTCACACTGTATAGCAATAGTGAAGCCACATGATGCCCTGCAATGGCTTTGCACATCAGGTCAATGTGCAGCATGTCACTGTATATCTGTAGGGTGGACTGACAACACTGCATCAGCTGAAGGTCCATGTTAGTATAACACATCCCTGCATTGGGACGCCATTACCTCACTGTATATTTGAAAGGACAGCATTGTGTTAAATATGTATGCATGTCATTCAACACATCAGCAAAAGACATGTCATACTACATGTGATTGGCAAGGTCATATGCCACACATCAAGCTGGTGTACTGTTAACCAGTGCTGGCCTGTGGCACAATTGTAAAGTAGGGACAGCCATGTCAATTGTGTGTACAGCCACATGCACATTGTCTGTAGACTCAGCTCAGGGGTAAGCAGAATAATGTTGAACAGACATGCACTGCTTTGGGGAGGTATGCAAGCTAGGGCTCAGGCAAACATAGTATTCACTCAAAATACCCTTCTGCTCATGTCCTCCTCAAACATAGGGGCAGTGGCCAACACAAACCATCAGTGGCAGATGTACAAAGGTCAGCGATGGTCTGTTAACATGTGGGGTATGTTGCACAAAACATGGCAGTGTGGTGCAACGGTGCATAGTGCATGCATTGTGTTGCAGGTTTGGGGCATAACCTACTAACACAAATGGTGCAACACAAGGATATATGCTAACTACTACTATAATTGTGTAGGGTACATGCCTTCTGCTATAACACATGCATGCTGTTGTGTGCAACTCAGAGATGTATGATAACTACCACTATAATTGTCTAAGCTGAATGCCTTCTGATATATCACATGCACATTGCATGCCGCTGGGTGCCATAGCATGTGTCTGTGTCTGTCTGTGTCTGTCTTTGTGTGTCTGCCTGTGTTTATCTGTGTGTGTCTGTGTGTGTCTGTCTGTGTCTGTCTGTGTCTTCCTGTGTGTGTCTGTGTGTGTCTGTGTCTTTCTGTGTCTGTGTACTGTGCTGTATAACTTATAATGTACAGTTCTTGTCTGCCCCTCATAGGTGTTGATGTAGGTGCTGTGCCCTCCTGCAGTCCACCTGATGTTAGTGTCACCACATACTGTAGCAGTGATGATGAAAGTATGATTGAGACACAGGCAGGGTTGTCAGGGCCAGATCTGTGCCATTGGTTTCCATTCCACCTGCATCCCCTTCATCCCTGCACACAGTGCTCATGCCTACACATACCCCATCACCAGTGGCCATAGAGGAAGGACAGTTGTTGGGTGCTTGCATGGAACAGGAAAGTGTAGAGACTATGGAAGGTGTGTCTGCACACCATGATCCCAGCCAACTGACTGGTGATGTCCTACACAGGCATGTGCCCAGTGTTGCTCATAGGAGGACCTCTGGCCAACATGACCCTGCAAGACATAGCACATCAGCTGGTGTCACCAGATGCATGTTTCAGGCTGTAATGGAGGCAAAGGCATGTGCTGAATGGCACAACAGAGAAGGTCTTAGGCGTCAGAGGACTGTTGTCCGTTCTTTAACTGACAACATCCAGGCAATTGCAAATGCTCACCATCATCTTGCAGATGTTTTGGATAGATGATTGGGTGACATGGTGGGAGTCCTTGACCATGGCATGTCAATCCTTGGGCATGCAATGTCTGTCCTGGAACAACTGGTGGGAGTGAGGCATCGAGCACGTGGACATAGGCCAGCTACATCAACTATTGAAGGTCTACGTGAACATGCTACTTCACATGCCATCTCCCATAGTGGTGGTAGCAGCAGCAGTACAGCTAGTGCTGTGCTGTCCACACCAGGACAAAGCAGGCCACGTGCACATCGTCGTGGATGGTCCCAACAGGGACACGGTTCCAGTGGGCATGTGTCATCAGACAGTACCCAATCTAGACCTCTGCCTGGTAGTGCCCATGCAACCCCTGACAGGCGCAGTTCACGTGGCCATGCCCGGACACCATGAACTGTGAAATCTGCCCTGTACAATCTGCAGCTGTCAATAATACCCCTGTGTAGGCCAGCCACATGCCAGACCAGTGTGCATACATACACACACACACCAGAAACAAATGTAGAGCATCTCAACACACACATGCATAACATCCACACATGCCCAATGAGATCAAAGGCCCTAACCTACATGCATGATGTCATCCAATGGTGCAGCCTAGGTCTCTGGCAAACATTATCACCCTGTGCATATGATGATGCCTGTGACACATCCCTGTCATCCACACCATCAGTGCAGGGACATGCTCATATGGTCTGATACACAGGATGAACATACTAGGAAGACAGTTGTAGATTACAATTGGTGAGTAGTGTTGACAGGCAGCAGACATACCATTTACTAAAGTTTTAGAAAACATTTTGTACTTTTGACAGTATGTATCATGTGTAACAACAGTAACTGCATGTTGAGCTTGATGTTCTGCCTTACTCTTTCACGTGTAATTGCATGTGCCGGGGGAATGTCAGTGTTTGCTGTTAGTGTCCCATTTGTAAATGTAGACTACTCACAGGTCTGTATGACAATATCTGTATGCACTTTGTAGCTTCCACATCACAGTTATAATCTCCCAAGTTTCAAACATGTTTACTGATCTAATGATCCAAGAGCATGATAGCTGTGTAGTAAGCTACTGTGGCCAGACACGTCACATCCATAGTGGGTGACATCACAGGTATAGTTACCTGGAGTGGGGAGGAGGTAAAAGAGTGGTTTAGCAGATGACAATGGTAAAGGCCAGTGGAAAAGATGGCTTCTCATTGGGAAGCAGTAATACCCGCTCTCATGACAGGATGCATACACAGGGATTCACAGACACAGTAACACACCCACACACTCAAGGATTTACAGACACAGTAACACACACTCTGACACACACATACACACACACACACACACACACACACACACACACATACACACACACAGCTGCCAGTGTTGGGATGAGAACCCCTTCCTATGTGCAAATCATCATTATATTACTACGCAATTACAAGACGCGCCACAGAGATTATACATGTTTAGGTAGTCAGAATGGCCTAAGATCGATGACATCAACAGGGATACTAGATTGCGTTGAGTGCATGTGGGGAGGGTGGTTCATCAGTAGGCTATGTAACAACAAGCCTCACCCCAGGGCATACATGTTTACAGGTGGTTAGAATGCCCTTCTAAGATTGATGACATCAACAGGGATACTAGATTGCATTGAGTGGATGGGGGAGGGGATCTTATCATTTCACTATGATAGAATACAGCCTCACTCCAGGGACTGAACAGCCATACATACACACACACACACACACACACACACACACACACACACACACACACACACACACACACACACTGCGACATTCACAAAGATATATACCTATGTCACACACATACAGACATTTGACATGTGTGTGATTCAAACACCTGCCTATGTCTTGCTTTCTACACTTCACTCTGTACAGATGTCTACAACAGTGTACAGGAGAGTGAAAAACATTTGGGATGTATTCCCCACCATATATGACATATATGGACACACACACACACACACACACACACACACACACACACACACACACACACACACACACACACACATGCCAGTATTGTGAATCACAAATCTGCCTATCTCATGAAAGGTATTACAGAGTGACAGCACTATCACACTCACTACAAAGTATACTGACTCTTTCCTTTGCCAACTGTGCTGACATATGCACAATGTATGCACAGGGGAGGTGTCACTGTTCCAGGTGTCAAGAGGTTTGTCTTCGGTGTCACCCTTTCTGCATTCTATGTTGTATGTCTTCCCCTTCAATTACCAAACCATAGCTTAGCAGTTACACAGGTTATTGTAGGAATGGTTGTAACACACCTGTGAGCTGTCCTCAGTGATCATCCATCTGCAAAGTAGCCCCACCACTTAGCAGTTATGTCCAAACATCTGTCCATACCTAAAGTACAGCTTACTGTACTTTGAGTATATCACCATATACAGTTAGAAATATTGAGGCTGCACTGCAACTGCATGATGTACTAAGACAACAGTCACCTTCAAACATCAGACACTGCACACACATGGAATCTAAACACACATCAATACATGTACACATATGCAGTCTCCATCAGTAAGTGGACTAGCAGGTCAAGACAATACATTCCACAACTTCCCCACACCATGTGTGAAACCTAGCTGAGCATTACACCATAAAGGATGTTGTATTCATGTACTGGTAGGACACACAACCACCTTCACTGAGTAGTCAAGTGTTCATTTATGCCAAGAGCACATCAGCAAGATACACATACAGCAATATTCCCTGTCATGATCCCACAAACTGTTAGTTGACAGTTCCATTGTGAAGTCAGGGCACTGTAATGGTCAACAGTGAGCACATCATAATTTCCACACACCTTATGATTACTTGAAGAGTGCCAGCAATGTGCTCTGTTTGAGCTAGGCATTACACTTATTCAAGCATGTGTGAAGTCTGTGGCTTGTAAACATCTCACCCCAGCACATTCTGGATATTGTAGTAATAAGATTAATGTCCAGAAAGCACACAGCATGCATGGCTTGTAATTGTTGACATGGGGTATATATAGGAGATATGGGCATACATGGCTGTACATGTCATGGACATATCACCTGTAACTACTCAGGAACATACAGAGCATAGCTGTATTTCCCTGAGTCTGTCAATACAGGCTATGTGTGTAGGTCCTATGATCCTGTTATTTGGGTATGTTTGTAAGCATTGCATTTGGTGGACATGTCTAATGAACATGCTACATGGATTGTTGTATGATAATGATAGGTGTCATGCATGACCATTAGTGAGGGAATATTACCTCTGTCAACATAGATATCAAACCATATGTACTGTTAGCATTCAGCAGCCATGGACCTATCTTCCATGTGCATGTGTGTAATGAATGTAGCCACCTCTATGTACAAATGACAACAACAGCTGTGGTATTTTCATTTATGTTGCATGAGTGTAGAATGTACATATCCAGGGCATGTACATTTAGGTCATATCCAACCATGAGGGTTTTGTTTACTGGTGTACAGCAACAGTCAACTGTGTTAATGATGACAAAATCCGAGGGACCCTGGTATGTTTACAACTGACCTGGTTACAAACAGTGGTATTATTACATTGCATAACACATTACGCAATTGTGTCAGTACATGGGTACTTTGCACAGTTGATGTAGGGCTAGGTACAGTCCACCAGTAGAAGGTTATCTAGTGTTCTACCATACTATTTCATACCACATGTATGGATGTGTGTTGGTAGTCTGAGGACATGGTGTTGGATGTATATGAGGATAGAACCTAGAATGCAGCTTTTGCCACTGTCACCTGTACCTGACTCATCTGTGATGAATTATGTCAGAGTAGTGGTCTTTACTTGTGAGTAGCCTTATGAATATGTGAACACTACCACCTGGAGTGGTCCATACCAGTGTTACGTTCCACATGTCTGGATCTGAGTTATATGGTGGTAGTGCTATTGTGCACTACAGAGCCTTCAGCCAGGTGTTCCTCACTGCACAGATGTCAGTATTCCCCATTGTAGGTTCTACATTGAGCAAAAGGATTACAAAAGCCACACATCTAACACTGTTTAGCATAAGCATCCAGTGCAATTGTCTTGTAGGTGTCAGGGTGTTACTTCTGTGTTTAGGACTTTTGCCTTGGAATGCCACCATATGGGTAAATGCGTCCTAGGTATTATCCACACTCCCTTGAATCATGGATGCATGTGCTCTGTGACAAAAACATGTCTTCTTTCAGTCATGACATTCCAGAATGACAGACACTGGACAACATCATAATTACAGCAGGACATTGGCTCATTGTTTTAGTCAAGCAGTTGCTACTCATAGCATGACATAATTGCGAGTGGCAGTATTGTGCTTGGTATCAAATGCTACATCTAAGGTGATGAACAGCAGCAGACGTGTAGATGACCAATGTCAGATATGCTTAGTGGAGAAGTCCTGCTAATAATGACAACTACTAACACAGCCAGGAGAGGTCATCTTGACACTTGCACCTCAGTACCATTAGACAATAGGGCTCACATATTATGCTTGCACATGCCACTGTCCCAAGTATAATGCCACTGTTCACAACCTGATATCAATGTATGCCTTTCAGGGTAGCAATGTGTGTGACACATGCTGTAGTTAGCATCCACCTGTGTGTCCCAGTTAACCTATTGTCTGTCACTTCCACACATGCATGATTGTGCATACTTCACATAAATATGGCATTACTTCATGTACATGTATACATGTGTATCACACAGCACAGACACAGATATATCATTTATGGGTCACATACAAGTATCTGGTAGTAAACCTGTATGATGTGCATATATACTGACAATTAAGATGTACATAGCTGTAAACCTGTGTGTTTACAATAGGACTCCATTACAATGTGTTCTGTACATCTAAGTGTATGAGCATGCACACTGTGGCCTTCTGTGGTTAGAATCAGAGTGCATCCCAAACAGCCCTGTGCTACTAAGTGTATGAGCATACCCACTGCCACCTTGTGTAATTTGAGTCAGTGCATACAAACGTGACCTTTGTATGTAAGTGTATGAGCATGCCCAGTATACCCTTGTGTAGTTGTAGTCATAGTGCATCCCAAATGGCGCTGTGCTACTAAGTGTATGAGCATGCCCACTGTGACCTTGTGTAATTGGAGTCAATGCATCCAAACAAGTCCTGTGATTCTATGTGTATGAGCATGACCACTGTAACCCTGTATAGTGATAGTAGTTGTCCATTCCACAGATGGACATACTCCAGTTCAGGGTTTGTTGTGCTACAACTATACCTCTCAGGCCTACCTATGTCTGACCTGCAGATGATGTGTCTTGTTTGTGCATACGGGTTGTAATGGACTCCTATTTTAAACACAGAGGTTTACAGCTATGTACATCTTAACTGTCAGTATCCCTGTTGATGTCCTCAATCTTAGAAGGGCATTCTGACTGCCTTACAATGTGTAATCTCTCTTCTGCATCTCGTAACTGCATAGTACTGTAATAATTATCTGTAGATAGGCAGGAGTTCTGATTCCACCACTGGCAAGTGTGTGTGTGTGTGTGTGTGTGTGTGTGTGTGTGTGTGTGTGTGTGTGTGTGTGTGTGTGTGTGTGTGTGTGTGTGTGTGTTTGTGTGTCAGCAAATGGTTGTGTGTCTGCATCCTGTCATGACAGCAGGTTTTGCTGCTTTACAAAGAGAAACCACCTTTTGCACTGGCCTTTATCCTTTCCCCCCTCCCCACTGCAAGTAATCAGTCCTGTGATGTCATCCAGCTCAGAAGAAGAATCAGAGTAAGTGTAATTGTATGGGTTCTGTGGCACATACCCCAACTGCATACCACTCTACTAGTTACCTTTACATAGGCAAGACTTGTAAGTGCAATACTGGCAAGTGTGCGTGTGTGCGTGTGTGTGTGTGTGTTTCACCCTTTCTGCATTCTATGTTGTATGTCTTCCCCTTCAATTACCAAACCATAGCTTAGCAGTTACACAGGTTATTGTAGGAATGGTTGTAACACACCTGTGAGCTGTCCTCAGTGATCATCCATCTGCAAAGTAGCCCCACCACTTAGTAGGTATGTCCATAGGTTCATAGGTTCATAGGTTCATACTAGGCTATCTGCCCGAGGGCATTTATAAGCCTAGCCCATTGTTTTGTGGCTTACGCCACCCCTTTAGTATGGGGAACTATACCCATTATTTTGCTGTGCCTCTGTCGAGCAGTGACACTGAGGTAATTCCTGGGGTATATCTGCGATCTCCCATCCATAGGTCAAGATTTCTCTTGAACAAGGCCAGCGAGGTGCTCTGCCTCACATGTACCGGGATTTTGTTCCACAGCATAGGGAGTCTTTGGGTGATGAATCTATCTCTCCAGCACGTCCTATTAATAGCCGTGTCGAGGTTTAAGTCTCCCGCCCTTGTGGCTCTGATGGATCTAGATTTTTTGAGGTGAAGCATATTCATCAAATCTGGGTTTGACATGGCCTTGTATGTTAGGCAAAGGTCACCTCTGAGCAAGCGATGGCGACTGAATAGAGCTGGAGTTCTTTCAGTTGGGCAGCATAGGACAGATTTTTGAGACCCTTTATCCTTTTGGTGAGGAACTTTTGTGTCCTCTCCAGCTGCTGCAAGTGTCGGGTCAGATACATCCAAACATCTGTCCATACCTAAAGTACAGCTTACTGTACTTTGAGTATATCACCATATACAGTTAGAAATGTTGAGGCTGCATTGCAACTGCATGACGTACTAAGCAACAGTCACCTTCAAACATCAGACACTGCACACACATGGAATCTAAACACACATCAATACATGTAGACATATGCAGTCTCCATCAGTAAGTGGACTAGCAGGCCAAGACAATACATTCCACAACTTCCCCACACCATGTGTGAAACCTAGCTAAGCATTACACCATAATGGATGTTGTATTCATGTACTGGTAGGTCACACAACCACCTTCACTGAGTAGTCAAGTGTACATTTATGCCAACAGCACATCAGCAAGACACACATACAGCAATATTCCATGTCATGATCCCACAAACTGTTAGTTGACAGTTCCACTGTGAAGTCAGGGCACTGTAATGGTCAACAGTGATCACATCATATTTTCCACACACCTTATGATTACTTGAAGAGTGCCAGCAATGTGCTCTGTTTGAGCTAGGCATTATACTTATTCAAGCATGTGTGAGGTCTGTGGCTTGTAAACATCTCACCCCAGCACATTCTGGATATTGTAGTAATAAGATTAATGTCCAGACAGCACACAGCATGCATGGCTTGCAATTGTTGACATGGGGTATATGTAGGAGCTATGGGCACACATGGCTGTACATGTCATGGACATATCACCTGTAACTACTCAGGAACATACAGAGCATAGCTGTATTTCCCTGAGTCTGTCAATACAGGCTATGTGTGTAGGTCCTATGATCCTGTTATTTGGGTATGTTTGTAGGCATTGCATTTGGTGGACAAGTCTAATGAACATGCTACATGGGTTGTTGTATGATAATGATAGGTGTCATGGGTGACAATTAGTGAGGGAATATTACCTCTGTCAACATAGATATCAAACCATATGTACTGTTAGCATTCAGCAGCCATGGACCTATCTTCCATGTGCATGTGTGTAATGAATGTAGCCACCTCTATGTACAAATGACAACAACAGCTATGGTATTTTCATTTATGTTGCATGAGTGTGGGATGTACATATCCAGGGCATGTACATTTAGGTCATATCTAACCATGAGGGTTTTGTTTACTGGTGTACAGCAACAGTCAACTGTGTTACTGCTGACAAAATCCGAGGGACCCTGGTATGTTTACAACTGACCTGGTTACAAACAGTGGTATTATTACATTGCATAACATATTACGCAACTGTGTCAGTACACGGGTACTTTGCACAGTTGATGTAGGGCTAGGTACAGTCCACCAGTCGAAGGTTATTTAGTGTTCTACCATACTATTTCATACCACATGTATGGATGTGTGTTGGTAGTCTGAGGACATGGTGTTGGATGTATATGAGGATACAGCCTAGAATGCAGCTTTTGTCACTGTCACCTGTACCTGACTCATCTGTGATGAATTATGTCAGAGTAGCGGTCTTTAATTGTGAGTAGCCTTATGAATATGTGGACACCACCGCCTGGAGTGGTCCGTACCAGTGTTACGGTCCACATGTCTGGATCTGAGTTATATGGTGGTAGTGCTATTGTGCATTACAGAGCCTTCAGCCAGGTGCTCCTTACTGCACAGATGTCAGTATTCCCCATTGTAGGTTCTACATTGAGCAAAAGGATTATGAAAGCCACACATCTAGCACTGTTTAGCATAAGCATCCAGTGCAATTGTCTTGTAGGTATCAGGGTGTTACTTCTGTGTTTAGGACTTTTGCATTGGAATGCCACCATATGGGTAAATGTGTCCTGGGTATTATCCACACTCCCTTGAATCATGGATGCATGTGCTCTGTGACAAAAACATGTCTTCTTTCAGTCATGACATTCTAGAATGACAGACACTGGACAACATCATAATTACAGCAGGACATTGGCTAATTGTTTTGGTCAAGCAGTTGCTACTCATACCATGACATCATTGCGAGTGGCAGTATTGTGCTTGGTATCAAATGCTACATCTAAGGTGACGGACAGCAGCAGATGTGTAGATGACCAATGTCAGATATGCTTAGTGGAGCAGTCCTGCTAATAATGACAACTACTAACACAGCCAGGAGAGGTCATCTTGACACTTGCACCTCAGTGCCATTAGACAATGGGGCTCACATATTCTGCTTGCACATGCCACTGTTCCAAGTATAATGCCACACTCCACAACCTGATATCAATGTATGCCTTTCAGGGCAGCAATGTGTGTGACACATGCTGTAGTTAGCATCCACCTGTGTGTCCCAGTTAACCTAGTGTCTGTCACTTCCACACATGCATGATTGTGTATACTTCACATATATATGGCATTACTTCATGTACATGTATACATGTGTATCACACAGCACAGATGCAGATATATCATTTATGGGTCACATACAGGTATCTGGCAGTAAACCTGTATGATGTGCATATATACTGACAATTAAGATGTACATAGCTGTAAACCTGTGTGTTTACAATAGGAGTCTATTACAATGTGTTCTGTACATCTAAGTGTATGAGCATGCACACTGTGGCCTTCTGTGGTTAGAATCAGAGTGCATCCCAAACAGCCCTGTGCTACTAAGTGTATAAGCGTACCCACTGCCACCTTGTGTAATTTGAGTCAGTGCATACAAACGCGCCCTTTGTTTCTAAGTGTATGGGCATGCCCAGTATAACCTTGTGTAGTTGTAGTCATAGTGCATCCCAAATGGTGCTGTGCTACTAAGTGTATGAGCATGCCCACTGTGACCTTGTGTAATTGGAGTCAATGCATCCAAACAAGTCCTGTGATTCTATGTGTATGAGCATGACCACTGTAACCCTGTATAGTGATAGTAGTTGTACATTCCACAGATGGACATACTCCAGTTCAGGGCTTGTTGTGCTACAACTATACCTCTCAGGCCTACCTATGTCTGACCTGCAGATGATGTGTCTTGTTTGTGCATACGGGTTGTAATGGACTCCTACTTTAAACACAGAGGCTTACAGCTATGTACATCTTAACTGTCAGTATCCCTGTTGATGTCTTCAATCTTAGAAGGGCATTCTGACTGCCTTACAATGTGTAATCTCTCTGCTGCATCTCGTAACTGCATAGTACTGTAATAATGATCTGTAGATAGGAAGGAGTTCTGATTCCACCACTGGCAAGTGTGTGTGTGTGTGTGTGTGTGTGTGTGTGTGTGTGTGTGTGTGTGTGTGTGTGTGTGTGTGTGTGTGTGTGTCAGCAAATGGTTGTGTGTCTGCATCCTGTCATGACAGCAGGTTTTACTGCTTTACAAAGAGAAACCACCTTTTGCACTGGCCTTTATCCTTTCCCCCCTCCCCACTGCAAGTAATCAGTCCTGTGATGTCATCCAGCTCAGAAGAAGAATCAGAGTAAGTGTAATTGTATGGGTTCTGTGGCACATACCCCAACTGCATACCACTCTACTAGTTACCTTTACATAGGCAAGACTTGTAAGTGCAATACTGGCAAGTGTGCGTGTGTGCGTGTGTGTGTGTGTGTGTGTGTGTGTGTGTGTGTGTGTGTGTGTGTGTGTGTGTGTGTGTGTGTGTGTGTGTGTGTGTGTGTGTGTGACTATCCTGTAGCCAGGCATACATGTGTTATGTCTTTTAACATGCTGCACACCATGCTCATCATCTGTGGTGAGTGGCGTCTACAAATTATTGCATAGTTAGGAATAGAAAAGAATAGACAGTCAAAAATGACTACTGTTGGGTATGTTATTTTCCTGTGCCACTGTCGAGCAGTGATACAGATGTGGTCCCCGGGGTGTATGTCCATACCCATCATTCCCCCACCCAAACTCCACAATCCTGGGGGTGCATTTCCTTAGCCATCATTCCCCACCCCAAACTCCACATACACAACAACCATCCCTTCTCTGGTGAACTGATTAAGATTTAAATGTTATAAAACAAGAGTTGCCATGTTTTGTGTACATGTCAATTAGTTTGGAACCCTTCTGTGTCACACAGGGTGTTTAGACATGTTTATATATATGGCTATAGCTGTGTCTGTGTATATGCATATATATATATATATATATATATATATATATATATATATATATATATATATATATATATATATATATATATATATATCTTTACATCCCTTAGGTGCATATATGTATTTAGTATTTAGTTATAACAGTTGCACATATGTAAGCTTGTCCATGTTGTTTTACAGACTACAGTACATTCAAGGGTACTGTACATATGTACACAAAGTGACTGTCCCATTTGTTTTCAGTACTGTGGAATACCTGTAGTAAAATGTGTATTATAAAAACCATGAAAACGCATATAACCCAGATGGCTTAGTAGTAAGTTCAGTGACCTTGGTGTGTGTGGGCCAGGGTTCAAGACCTGTAAGGGTGGTTGATAATGTCATTTAGGACTAAGCAAGATACTTTTAAGCAGGCGTAAATGTGTTTTTGCAACAGTAAGCAGCGGGTACACACAAGTAAAAGACATGTACAACTCACAGTACACTTGAAATGCCCTTCTTTGGCAATCCTACTGATGTCACCCCACCTAGACATATACGTCTGGGACTGCTGTAACCCAGTAATCTTTGCCCTGAAACTGCATAATACTGTAGTGTGATAAACTAGTTTGGTAGCTGTTCTAATCCCAGACTTGCCAACTGTGTGTGTGTGTGTCTGTCTGCCTGAGAAGGGAACAATGTTGTTTAGAGTATGAACACTCCTTACAATTCACATACTCAACTTTGGCAAGAGTGATGATGTCACCCATCTAGAAATACACCTCTGTGCATGCTGTAACCCAGTAATTTCTATAGCATGTACTGTAACTGCGTAATGCTGTAGTGTGATAATCTGGTTTGGTAGGTGTTCCAATTCCAGAGTTGCCAACTGTGTGTGTCTGTCTGCTTGAGAAGGGAACAATGCCTTTTGAAGTATGCACACTACTTACAATTCACATACTCAACATTGGCAAGGGTGCTGATGTCACCCATCTAGAAATACACCTCTGGGACTGTATAAGCCCAGTAATTTCTGTAACTGCGTAATACTGTAGTGTGATAAACTAGTTTGGTAGGTGTTCTAATCACAGATTTGCCAACTGTGTGTGTCTGTCTACCTAAGAAGGGAACAATGCCTTTTTAGAGTATGCACAATCCTTACAATTCACATACTCAACTTTGGCAAAGGTGGTGATGTCACCCACCTAGAAATATACCTCTGGGACTATTGTATCCCAGTAATCTCTGAAGTTTGTCGGGTAACTGCGTACTGCTGGAGTGTGATTTAGAACTGTGGTAGGGTTCCATCCACAACCATGGCAGTTATGTATGTTTTTTGTGTGTTTCAATGTCTGTCAATGGAGCAATGCATTATAGCTTACTCACTTGCAGGACATTTACAATGCCCTACTTTGGTGATCCTGTTAATGTCATTCCTTGTCAAATACACCTCTGGGGAATGAGTTCCCTAGTAATCCTCATGGTGTGTCCTATAACATCTCCAAGCAGTAGTGTGATATAGATCTTGGTCATGGGTTCTATATCCACACATGTCAGTTGTGGATGTGTTGTGTGAGCAATGCAATTTGGGCTACTCACTTGCAGGAAATTCAAATTGCCCTATTTTGGTAACCCTGCTGATTTCATTCCTTGTGAAATACACCTTTGGGTATTGGATAGCCCCGTAATCTCTGCAGAGTATGCTATAACTGCATAATGCTGTAGTGTGATAAACTAGTGAGATAAGAGTTCTATTCCAAGATGTGGCAGGAGTGTGTGTGTGTTTGACAGTCAGAATCTGTGTAAAGGTGGCTGTGAGTGTCTAACCACTGGACATGTTGAAGAGCATTTTTGTCATTTTCCTATATGGTGGCCATATTATATGTCACAATGTCCACCTCACAAGGATTACAGATTTCAATCAGCTAAGAGACTGTGTTGGCAACCCATACCCCTACATTTGGCAAAAGGCCTGGTGAACAAAGTAAACAACCCTACTATTACCCAGAATACGGTCTGAACCCATGTGTCATACACAAACACACTTGCCTAGAAAATCCCGCTATGTTGCTAGTACCCTGCACATTGTTGACAGATACTAGGCATGGTGTGAATGCAGTGGGCTGCAGAGGGCATGGCACACTGTCCATCAGTACAATAAGCACATAATTGTGGGTAATGCACATTCACTATGTTTCCCACTGGACGCCTGCAACATATGTGGTGCCATCAAATGTGATCCACAAAGGACATACAATGCCTTACACAAATGCCCTGTATGGACAGATGCCACTGACACCATGGAATACCTGTATCATGCTATCAATGCATGTGCAGGGTCAACCTGCTGTCTATTAACAGGTCCTGCCACACCAGGCCAGGATTAGCACATCTGATGATAAACATCTGTGTACACAACATGTGCCAGGCAAACCAGGTATACTTAAACATGTCACTGTACATTAATGTGGGACGTGCGCATCCCAGGCAATGTCCATGTCAAGGACTATCAAGCACAGACATGGTATGCATTGCAAAGCAATGGCCACACACAATGGTAACAAGGATGACAGGATAGTTAATACAATACCCATCTGTGTGGGACATTGCAGGCACTACACCCCTAATCTACACTGCAGACCATTGTCAGGTGGACTGATGTGAAGGATTACCACTCACCTGGCATTATACAGCCATCTTGCACAGCCAACAACTACACACCCATGAAGCAATGCACACATGCATGTCAGTACTGGCAGCTTGTGTCTGTGTGTGGGGTATGATGTTCCCAACCACAGTCACACCCAGTATAACTCTCAGTGGCATACTGACTGATGTCAGACATGTTCATATGCCCTTGCCCATAGAATCTCAGGATAACCCCTGTGGTACATGTAATACCTGTGCATTACTGTAGTGTGCAAACTAAGTAGTTAGGAAGTGTATTTGTGAGCCTGCCAAAGTTTGCCAATGTGTCTGAGTCCCTTAGAGACTGTGGTTGTGTTGACAATGACATCTGTATATGTGGACAGCCATGTGTGCTACACCTAATGCATGTCTACTATATCTCTGTTGCAGATGTCGCTCACCAGCACACATATATGTTCTTACAACACACCACCATGTCAGCTATGTGGCACATGGAGTAACTGCATGCACTTGTAATAGTAAAGGCTAGTCAGTCAGAGGTTTGAGCCCCTGTATCGGTAGGTGTGTGACAGACAATGTTTAGGTTTTAGTCTCCCAGCCCTTCTCTGATGTACTTTGCCTCTGTCTGTCCCTCACACACACTCTCTGGTGGATGCGGAGATATACACCTTCTCAGCATCAGCTTGTTTTTTGTAAGTGAAGGTCACAATCAGGTGATGGTCTCTGCACCTATTGCAGTCCTCCTCTAGCTGACATTCCCATAGCCAATTGCATGGAAACACAGTACAATATCTAGGAACATCATGTTGGTGTTTGCCCATGACAGTCGCTTTGAGTGGCACCTGGATCTGTTGTTTGGTAAACAGCATCACATATGACATCGGGATATTCCTCAAATGACATACACAGTGTAAAATAGCCTAAAGACAGGAGGGTGATGTGCCAGACATGACTACAGCATGTAAGTGTAGCTATGCTTCATTCAGACTACTACCAGTTTAACAAGTTGTGTGTGGTAATAGCTAGTCTGCATGTTTTAATAACTGACAAGACAGTGCTCTGTTTGTGAGGAAACTTCCATCTGTAGGGTCATCTGTGGACTGGTCAGTGTGTGGAACCATTTGTTTCTTGTGTTACTTACAGAACACACATCTGTAAACTGCAGAAGCATAGTGCGAGGATTGTAGTCAGTACACGGTGACAGTGATGAGAGTTACCGCCATCACATCCCTGATTTGTATGTCACATGAAACAGTGATATGACACCCACTGTCTGAGGTTATCACAGTGACATGCCAATAGTGGGCCACTGTCCATAGCTGTAGTCACAAGTCATCTATGCTTCGGACAGATGCCATCCAGTATATATGCATGTGTTGTGCTCCCTCTGCAAATGTATGGCATCTGTTGTCTTGGGTTGACGGTAATATCTATGCATGCTGTTATAAGTAATCCTGAATGCTATTGACTATTACTAAGCCTTATCTGTGTTAAAACAGCTGCACCATAGGCTGTATGGGATTGGAGGTCCCAGCGGAACTACCTGTCCCACATCAGCTGGCCATGGCATTGGGCACCAGCATATCTGGGGCCCAGCCTTGGACCTCCACCTCTGTTAGCTCTGCAACACCTTCTGTTGGAACCACGACTGAGTATGGGGCCTGCTTCCCCCGGGAGTAGGTCCAGACAGGAACTTGTCAGCCATCGTACAGTCTAGGCTGTGGTGCATAGGGGGCTCAATAAGGGGTTTTAAGGCCAGCTACGCCAGTCCAAGGGCAGAGTGTCACATTTAGAGGGTGATCCTGCCCCTCCTAGACATCCCCCAGTGCAGCCACATTTGCAGCTGTGAAGGTGAGGTGGTGGCTGCCCATGGGTGGGGACCTCCATCCCACTGTTTCCATTTGGGGGCTCATGGGCTTGTGACTGCCAAACACCCCTCCCCGCCCAAGGTGTATCCCCCCCACATGTGTCATATACCTCCTCTGTATGCTGTCTTGTCTGTCATCCTACCCAACCTATCCTCCACAAGTATACCTACTCTCCTTCCCCAACATCTCACTCTCAGGAAACAAAAAGCCAATCTGTTCCCAGAGCAACTTTTGCCCCATACATAGCTGTCCATTTCACACACGTGTCCACTGGACACATGTAATCTGTTTAACTTGCATCATAACATACTACTGTTGTCCTCAACCCTCTCTCAGGCAGACGATCCTGTTATGCGCATGACTCCTAAAGGTTCCAGGTACACGTGATGCAGATGACCCCATTGTACACACTACACTACTTGTCCCTCTATGGTTACCCCATTTAATTTTTTATTGATGATGATGTCACACACAGCACCTTGCAAGATTACTGTTCTCACATAATGATTGGACAGGAACTGTTTTGTTAATGTAAATGAAATGCTGAAAGTAATGTATTTGGGCAATATACAAATGTTTGCGTGTATTAATGACACATGTCTGTCTGAGGGAGACTTGATATTACATAGGACAACGCCACTACATAATACAGGATTTGCTGGTGTTTCCCTTTTCATTCTTTTTTACTGCTCTGTTGTCACATGGTATGTTCTTGATATATGTATATATCTCTTTATCTATGTATGTATATATATCTGGACATAAACACACACACATAAATCTAGATAATGGAATACATGTCCTATACTGTTGAATGACTGTGCTGGATGCTATGTTTGTGATAACATCTGATGTCTGTATATCTGCCATGGCTTAGTGGTAAATCGCATTGGCTGTGGTGTGCAGGGTCCTGGTTTTGAGCCTTTCAGAGGCTGTTTATTTTGTTGCTGGACAGAACAAGGGCCATAGGATAGGGAATAATTAAGTCACTTTTAAGCAGATGTGAGCAGGTGTACACAGGTTTGTGCAATGGTAAGCAGTGGTTACTTTTGGTTATAGTTCCGTACACTCAGTTACCTTCTTGATTGCTTAACCTGTGTAGGCAGTGCTTACCCCCATGCAAACAGGCTGTAACCTGCTCACTGCTGCTTAAAAGTGCTTACTCCTGCTTACCCTTGCGCTAATTTCTTTAAAAGAAAAGAAAAAAGGGGTGATGGGAAAGTGGTGAAAAAGGGGCACAAAGAAGGAAAGACATGCAAGGTAGCTAGAGATGTGCAGGAAGGGTGTAGGGAAGGTCCATACCTGTCCATTTCATCTACAGCAATGGCTGTGCATATGCAATAAATTTGGTGGTACATTTGGACACTCACAACCCAGTGGGGTGAGGACAACAATAGTATGTTGTAATGCCAATTAGAAACATTTACATGTGTCCAGTGGACATGTGTGCGAAATGGACCGCTATCTATGGGGTGTGCTTTTTTTGTGGGAACAGATTGCCCTTTTTTCTTTTACTTTTAGGTGAGAGTGGGATGTTGGGGAAGGAGAGTAGGTATGATCAGGGAGGATAGGTTGGGTAGGATGACAGACAAGACAAACAAGACACATACAGGGGCAGTATATGACACATGTGGGGTGGAACACCTTGGACAGGGAGGGGTGTTTGGAAGTCGCAAGCCCATGAGCCCACAAATGGATACAATGGGACTGAGGTCCCCACCCACGGGCAGTCACCACTGCACCTTCACAGGACAGACTGTGGCTGTGCTGTGGGCTGTGTAGGAGGGGCAGGCTCACCCTCTAGTTGCGCCACTCAGCCCTCAAGCTGCCATAGGCAGTCTTGAATCTCCCTGTCGAGCTCCCTATGCACCACGGCCTGGACCATACCAAGGGTGACAGGTTCCTGTCCGCTCCTGCTCCCAGGGGGGCCGGGCCCCATCCCCTGCAGTGGTTCCACTCAAAGGTGGTGTAGGGCCAATGGACAAGGAGGTCCCAGGCTGGGCCCCAGATGTGCTGGTGCCCGGTGCCATGTAAAGCTGAGGTGGGACAGGTGGGTCCGCTGGGACCAGCCTTCCCATACGAGCTATGTTGTAGCATGTTTAATAAGGCAGATATGGGTTAGTAATAGTCAACAACATTCATGATTAGTTATAATAGTATGCATAGGTATTCCCATTCCCCAGGGCACCAGATATAAAATAGTTGCAGAGCAGGCAGAACACATGCATATATGGGTAAACAGTGGCCATTACAACAACATGCAGATTTCAATGATGGCAACAGGACACCAATATGGGGGTATTTTAACATGGCACATGCATAGAAACAGATGTGAATATTTATAAACCAATAGGACGCATGTCTCAACAAAGGTTAGGAGTGTAGACATACCAAATGAGTTGTGTAAATCGGTTATTTTTGCACATATGGTAGGGGTGAGAAAGAGAGAGTTCAATTATCAACTAATAAATCCTTTTAGTTTTCACAACATTCATAGTCACTGCAGTGATCTGTCCTTTACATTTATTATTACACCACCCAATGGTGTTATATTGTACAATGGCATGTTTGTAGATTAGTATGTAAGGGACCTGTGTCTTACGTACAGGCTTGACAAGATGCAGGTGTAATGCAACATGTGTTGAGACTGCTAACGGCTGTCATACACTTTGGGTGAGATGTTGGGATGACAGGTATGTTTGCATGTACATTCTCTGACTATGTACAAGTCTGACTATCAGTTATGTGTCATTTACAGCTGCCTACATTTCTTGGATCATCACACTAATTTGTCAGGGGAACAGGGAAAAAGGCAGGTGATGTGGGCCATTTATCAGGACATACTGAGCAGATTGGAACAGTTGACTTGGCAGATTGGAACAGTTGAGGGGTATGAATATGCATATCACTTTCTATTTGAGCATTCTAGCATAATCTGTACAGTTGTTAAGTGTATATATGCATACAGCTTTCTTTCTGATCATTCTAACAAACTGTGTGCAGTTGTGCGGAATGATTATGCATACAACTCACTGGCTCTCCTGGGATCCAAAGCCCTGCTGTATGTGACAAAAGCATTACAGTTAAGATCACTGTACACTATGCTATCAGGCAATTGTTGTGAGGCTTTGCAATGTATTTAGTCTAATATGACTGACCTGTTTGCACTTCCAACATTGTTATACAGCACTTCATACACATTTTGTCTGAATACCACAGTGTGGGTAACACTGCTTACTACAACAGTACTATTTAATAACAACAGTACAACAACATATGACTGCAGAGTAAACAGAAGCAATGCAGTGGTTACACTTTTATTCGCAGCATACTGCACAAATCTGTATACTGGTACAACACTTTCCGAGGCTTACATTTATTTGTTATGACAGTACATGCAGGCTATTTACTAACCTACTTCGCGATGCATCCTTTGCACCCTAGCATCATAGGCTTGCTGGTACACAGCACGCTCATGTGCAGCTGTCAGAGAAGTACAGTGATATTTAGCCATACCTATCCATAGTATACACAAGCTAGGCAATTATTAACTACATAGTGGAAGGAGTACCTACTCAGTTCTGGGGCATTCTGCATATGCCTTGCTTCCTGGATCCACTGTTCCAGGACATCCCCCTTCTGCCGCTTCAGGTCTGCATGGTGGTGCCTAAGCTGCTCACCAGTCTGGGGGATACCTGTGGCACTAGTGAGGTCACGGGCGAGACTGTCCCAGGCCTCCATTTTGTACTGCGAGACCTGGTACTGGCCCTGCAGTTGTCTCCTGTCATGGTGTTTTACCAGGAGCCATACCATGAATTTGGACTCCTGGATGCCCCAGCACTGCACTCTAAAGTGAGTGCCTTCTCCCGCTCCAGCCAGTCTGCCTGCAGGGGGATGTTAAAACCAGTTATGAGCCGTATTCCCACCTCTTTGGTTTAAGTAGGGCTGGATTCCCACACTTTTCTGTAATTGGCCCGTTTTGAAAAGGCTAAGCTATGTCTTATTCATTACAGGTTATATATGTGTCTGGTATCCATCATTCATGTGTACATATAATGTATGGGGTCTTGGGGACTTCATAACTTTATTACAGGGGCACTTCAACTCTATGTTTACTGCAGTACTCCAATTCACATGTAAGAAACTGTAACTGGAGGTTAGCATTGCTTACCGCTGCGCAAACCCGTGCACACCCGCTCACAACTGCTTTAAAGTGCCTTAATCACTCTGTACCCAACAGTGCGTGTTCTGGCTAGCAACAAAATAAGCAGCCTCTGCAAGGCTAGAACTCAGGATCCTGTACATCACATTCACAGTAGTTAACCACTACGCCATGATAACAATACATATAAAGGAGGTATCAGCAAACTAATCCTCATCACAGGGAAATCAAATCAAACATATGAACTGAATCTATGTAGAGTGTAATGTTCTATAACCTGCCACAGACCATAAATAACTCAGCCTCTGCATTGCTTCACCAGTGGGATACTCGCATACCGGCAGTCAAACAGGCTTATACCCGCTTGCTCCTGGACTTGCAAATGCACTGCATTTGGTGTTAGCATTAGACACTCACAACCCTGGGTGGGGGTAAGGACTACAATATTGAATGCCTATTACATTGGCTTACATGCTTACAGTGGGGTGTTGCAACCATGTGTTCATAGGTGTTATGTAGTGAGTTATGCCACGACACATATGGTCATATCGTACTTAGCCATTTAAACTGGACTGTGCTGCAGTGGGACCCATATCGGGAATGGCTGCCCATTAGGCATAAGAATGCCAGATGACTGTACAGAATCCGCTGCCTGTCCAGAGTTTGTTTCATACTATTGGTGAGATCCTCTTACAATCTGCACCTGTTTAGCAAATACATGGGAACTGACACCATTAAATACAGACAAGTAATTGGGTATAGGACCCCACATCCTTCAGCTGAGTCATGCTAATCCATACCTATTATTCTATCAGCTTTCTAAGGTTGTAAGTGGAATATGTGCTTTCTGTCTCTATTTGTTCCCCCAATGGTTTATGTTCTGTCCAGTGGTTTTGCTCTTAGGAGTTGAGCGGTATGAGCATAAGCTCTACCCATTTCGGAATATTACTTACATCCCCAGGGCGGTCCTAATACAACTGCACCAGCCAACACCTGCATGCCTAGACCCATAATTGTATACCCATAGTTCCCCCACTTGCCCCTCCTCTACAGCACTCATCCACTCATCCTTACTGTAGGTGCGGGTGGGGTCTAACCACACCACTACACACTACCCACTCTCCATGTGTCAGGACCCATGTTGTGCCTTGTGTTGACCCATGGGTTATCAGGCTTGCACAACCTACCGGTCAGTGTACATCTATAGCCTGGTTTGATGAATCATTACAGGGACTGACTCCGATTTTCAGTATTTTTGGGGTGTCCCACAAGGGACATTGATGCCTTTGTTTCAAGATTAGACCTGGCAGGTCTCTCCCACTGGTAGTATCCTGCCTGTGGTCTGGGAATCAGTGGTGTGTTTACTTGTATTGTGTGTTTGTACGTTTCACCTGTCTAGGTGGGGGTGGTTGACGTTACGTGTTACACGTTTGTTGATTGGACCCCGCACCTCCATTTGCACGGCCTGCGAACATATGTAATTCGTAACTGCTGTATCATATCCTAGCTATTTACATGTGTATATTTACACACACACACACACACATACACACACACACACATATATATATTATATATATATATATATATATATATATATATATATATATATGTGTGTGTGTATATATATATCTACAGTACTATATACAGATATATATATGTATATGAATGCATACATGTATATATTTATATATTGCTGTCTATGTATATCTAACAACATATGAGTGTATGAGTGTCTGCATATGTATATATCTAAATTGGGTATGTATATGTATTCTGTCTCTGTATGTATACATTTGTACTACAGAGAGGGAGAGGTATATCTCCATGTAGCTCTGGGTAGATATGCACACACATTCCTCTACATATATACATCTACATATGGTTATTCCGTTCTCTGCCATGTAGATTAGACTTTGCTGCAGTGGGACTCTTAGTGGGTGTGGCTGCTCGTTGGACGACACCTTTGCCCAATGAACACTTTTGCTCACATCCCTGGGGCTGTCCGTATAGACCCACATCAGCCAACACCTGCACACCTTGACCCATAATGTTTTTAATAACATTGTCAAAGGCCAAATTATGTGCTGTTCGAGTCTAACTGACAGAGATAGTCATCTGCATGAGGACCTTGAACATATTACATCTGATTTTGTTAACAGAGGATATGACAGAAGTGACGTCAATAATATATCTTGTGAGGTACATAAGATGAGGAAAACTAGGGCTAGGTCGTATTTTTCTGAGCCCAATACAGGCAGCCATATGGTGAATAGGACAATGAATATGACACCTTTTATTTTCTCCTATACTAGAGATCATGCTATGATCAGGAATATTTTACAACAAAATTGGAATATACTATGTTCAGATGATCAAATAGTTCAAATAGTGGGGGACAGACCTTATATTTCATTTAAAAATACTAAGAATCTGAAAATAAGGTTATGTTATCCTCAAAGTAAGACACATGAAGTGAGACTTGGTATGGGGATGTGGACCACTAAATGTAGAAGTTGTAACTTCTGCACCTTTATACATGAAGGTATAGAGTTTAAGCACCCCAATACTAATAAAGTATATCATTTTGACATCAATGCTGACTATAATAGTAAAAATCTTATATATTTAGCCTAGTGTATTATTTGTTCTTCCTTTTATATAGGGAAAATGAACAGACGCCTTTGTGAATGAATTTGAGATCATATGTATTGGTATAGGCGAGGGCATATATACAGTGCCTTAGCAAAGCACACTACTGAGAATGATGATAGTCATCAGGTTAGAGTTCGAGTGTTAGAGTTAGTATATGATGATGAGAGGTTGGGTGATGTATCTAACAGAACCAAAGCAAAGGCACTTACATGGATTGTTAGGCTTAGAGCCCATTTGGGTAAGGGGCTAAATGACCATATAGCTATTACAGCAACACTGAGAAGTAGGAGGCTTAGGAAATAATGTAGATTTTATTTGTGTTATTATGTATTTTTATTATATATTTGTAGGTTAAATAGAGGATAATTTATACTTTTATTTCATATATTCCCATATATTTCTGGGCATATATTTTTAAATGTGTAAGTACATCTTTAAATGTGTAAATGCATGATTGGTTAGTTTGAATTTAATTGAGTATAAAAGGAAATGACCTCATTTGAAAAGTTAGCTCTGATGAAGCGAATGTATTTGTGAAAGCGCTTACCATTTGTACAATAAACTTGGTGGATTTTATACAAATTGTGACTTCTGCTCTTCAGCTTGCTTGTTTGTTCACAATTGTACTTGCTCTGGTGACGTTTGTGTTGTTTGGATATATATATATATATATATATATATATATATATATATATATATATATATATATAAAATGTATTATATATATATATATATATATATATATATATATATATATATATATATGCACATACATCTACATAATTATATACATTTCCTATGCTGGGCACTGCTTACATCCATGCAAACACACTCTGACTTGTTTTCTGGGAATTATATATGTTTACTACTGCTTATTTGTGCTTAGACCTGCTTACTAGTGCCTTATTCATTATGACACTACCACTTTGATTGAATGTCATTAGTTAAATATTTCATGCTGTACTCCAGTTCACATTTACATGTTATTATGTAGGTTATACAGCAAAACGATGTATAAATATGTTCATATACACATTCTACATTGAAAATGATATGTACATGAATGCCTGTTCATTAGGCGGATGCTCTAACCACTACACTATTGACGTTAAAGTTGATTCTGCATGTTCTTTTCTATTTGGATGATTTTGATGTGTAAGCTATGCTAAGCAGGGGGCAGCGACACACAAACACGCTGTGCTTCGCTTACACTTTCAATAATGAAGCAATGCAAATGTAAAATAGGGACACGGGGGAAATCTAATTGTGATAGTTTTAGGGATGGGGCTCGACACTCCACTATGTGCTTGTTTATTTACTAGTTGGATTTTATTTCAGTGTTCATGGTCACTCTTGTATGCTTAGCATACATTTCAGTATCCACGGACACTGACTTAATTGCTTACTATTAGAGGCAGACTCTAATAGTAAGCATAGTAGGTTGTGCAACTGTGGGGGCATGTTTACACCTCCATAGAGCACATAAACATGCCCACTGCACTCGCACACATTTCCTGTGCATGTTGAGGGTGCGGCAGCACGCCCTCATAAATATTCATATGGCACTGCTGCACCATCTGTAAGGAGGGCACTTGGCACAAGGCTAAAACCGTCCTTGGGCCGAGCTTCATGAATCCCGGGGAAGGACTTATTGTGTAGAGTGGACTTCTGAAGGGTGGCTAGAGGGAAAAGTAGTAAAGCAATTGGTACTCCCAAGATCCAACCACCAGGCTCATCTGCCATATCTCATCATTTCTCTTTTCAGGCCATATGAACATAAAGTGGATAAAATTGAAGTTTTTGCAGAATTTCTATCGGTTGGGTATTGGGTATTGGTAAAGTAATTAAGGGTACTACAAGACATGTGAGCAATATTATAAGGTTAGCAAAGCAGGAAGTAAAGACAGTGTTGCTTTAGTGCCTTTGCTTGTCATCGAAGAAGCAGTTTAAAAGGTAGCTGTGGATATTGTGAGTTTTCTTAATACCCCAAACACCCCAAATACTTTGCAGTAGTCTGTGGTATTAGGTATTAAGGAGCCCCGAGGCTGTATCCTGTATAGAGGTAGAAACAAATGGCAAATGTGTGTTAAAACTATTCAGCTGCATGGGCTTTCCTTTGGAAGTACTGTTAGGTAGATGAGGTTTTATCATGCCAGATTTGCTGAACTGTTTGTGGAAACATTGCAGCTGAAAGTGCTAAATACTGTCCAAAGACTGCCCTCCACCATCCACAAGCAGATTGTCTGGTTGAGATGTTTGTTTCTACTCTAAAGACCATACTGATAGCATTTGTATATCAGCTTAAGGAGCGGCATAAATACCTGGCACATCTCTACTTTAAATATAGACAGGTGACACAAGTGTTTTTTTTTTTTTTTTGTCATTTGTACTACCTTGTACAGCATGAGTGGCTTCTTGATTTAACTCATGAAGAAGGGGAATGATGAATATGGTTCCCACAAACAATCAAGGGTGGTTTCAAATTTCTGGACTGGGAGTATAAGGTTAATCAGACTGGCACAGGAGCACCTGTCACAAATGAAATTTCTGGTATGACCAGAAAGCTGGGGTTCAAGAATACATGTTTTTTTTTTTCCCAAAAGTAATGGTGCTATTTCTTGTGAAACAGAATAAGCTTCAGACAGCATGGTGGTGGTGGTGGTGGGGGGTCCCATCACTAGTGTAGAAGAGGAAAGAAATGTTAATTATGTCATAAAATTAAAAATCAAAAAGCAAACAAAATGCCTACCATGTTAACATGATGAAGTCTTATCATGACAGAGGGACACTGGTACTTTGTAGCTGCAGTAAATCATAAGAAGGATTGGTGGAAGAACCTGTATCAAACCTATTCAGCTAGGCTTAGCTTGACAACTTCATGTATGGGGTAGGACTTTCACATCACCTATCTCTTACTCAAGTTCAGAAATTTGAGCATTACTATGGGATTCTGGGAAGATGTTCACTGATAAGACAGGATCCGACCCATTTATGCCAAGGCACTTACGTGTAACCTTCCAAAACTACAAAGACCTCCTAGATTAAGTACACATAACAAATACCCTCAGCAGCTCCAAATGCACTCTTTCAAAACAACACCTACATCAACATATTGAGCCACATCTCATGGAGCCTATACTTCTAAGCCCATAAGGCAAGGCACCACACAATCCAATATTCTAGTCATTGGAGACTCCATCGTGAGATGCACTGATGTCCCACTCACCAGGCTAAGTAAGGAGAAAGTTATGGTCAATTGCTTATCAGCAGCTAGGATCTGCCACATTATGCATACACTTAGGCCATTGCACCACAATTACCAATATGACTCAGTCATAGTCCATGTGGGAGTAAATGACCTGAGACATACCTCCCTAGACAATATGAAGAGAGACACCATGGAGCTCTTGGAATATGTGTCTCAGGCTGGTATGAGCCTAGCACTAAGCAGCATTTTACCTTCACCAAGGGTGATGGCACAACACAAAAAAAAGATGACTGAATTTAATAATTGGCTTAGTTTCTAGTATCATTCTAAGGGGATGCAATATTTGTGAGCATGGAAGGAGATGGTCAACAGACCTGCTGATTTGCCAGAGATGGTCTGCACCTCTCCCCTCTAGGCTTTTGAATATTAGCTAAAACATTGTCTTCTCCCATAGTGCCTTTTTTTAGGCAATGCCTAACTGAAAGTACTTCCAGCATAGCAAATCAAAACCAAGAAAATCTAAAGGTATTACTGCTCAGTGCTAGGAGTCTAAACAAAAAACTCCACTCCTTAGAAGCTCTCTTTACCCTAGGGAATGCTGATGTCTGTGCAGTCAATGAGACATAGTTTAAAGCCACAGAGAGCACACCAACAGTGCAAGGTCATAATGCTTCCACACATTTAGGCCAGCTACTTCACAGCAGGGACTTAAGGGGGAGGTGTCTCTAGTTACATAAACAAAAAATATACTCCAAGGCTGGTCAAACAAGACAATGGACTTGAGCTGCTCTATGGTCAAATCACCATAGGTTAAATCCAATACCAATTCCTTGCAAGCTATAGGTCCCCCTCTATGACCCAGGAAACCCATACCATGTATTTAAACATATTAGAAACACTAACTATCCAAACCAATACCATATTCATGGGTGACTTCAATTATGCCACTGTTAACTGGGAATCCTATATGACACCAAACACAGGCACACAAATTCCCGGATTTTGTAAACACAAATTCCCTGGACCAGATAGTCAATACACCAACCAGAGGTGCAACCATACTGGATCTGGTCCTCACTAATATGGGAGACTGCTGTACACCTCCTACTGTAATGCCTTCCCGGGTAAGGTCAAACCACAAAATGGTCTCCTTTAAAGTAAAAATAAAACCTGGACCCCCATCTAAACCTGGAATACTCGGGAACTATTCTAAGGCTAACCTCCTGCTATTAAGTGAGAGCCTGGCAAAATTTCTAGCCCCCATAAACCCTGATAACACTGCTGCCTATGCAGGACTGTTCACAGAAACCTTGTATAATCATGTTAATAGTTGAATAGAGACAGCTGTACCCACCAGGAAGAAATACAGAACTAACACAAAGAACAAGCCACCCTGGTGGAATCACAAAATCAATCGGATGTATAACAGGAGGAAGAAAATAATGGCAGAAATTAAGAGGTGCAGCACCCAGCATGATAAAGGCACTCTCATCAAACTAAACAGACAACTCACAGGGCAAATAAAGTCTACCAAAGCCAAACTGGAGGTAAGTTTGACCTCCCAGGCGAAGGACAACAACAACACATTCTTTAGCTTTGTTTGCAACCTCAAAGGCATTACACAACTGTGTGCAGAGCACATTGTAAATGGAGCCACCTATACTGAGGCAGTAGATATAGCAAACCTCCTGGCTGATAAATTCATTTCATACTTTACCCCTCTCTCCCTCTCAACCTTCCCTCAGGAAATATCATCAATTATAACTCCACCTACTATCACTAGGGAACAGGTCCTTAATGCCCTCTCTAAAACCAAGAATGCTGCATTAATGAGCCCAGACAATATCTCAGGATGCCTTCTAAATAGCATGAAACATAACCTATCAGGGCCTCCGGAATTACTATTTAATGCTAGCCTTCAAACAGGCTTCATGTCTCATGAATGGAGAAAAGCAACAGCCATCCCTCTGCACAAAGGTGGGCCATCTACAGATACTGTAAACTACAGAACCATAAGACTCACTAGTCTTATATGTAAAGCCATAGAAAGAATTATTTATTTATTTATTTTACATTTGTTGACCAGGCTAGTCTTGCTGGATACATATCCCTTTTCAGTAGAGGCCTGGGGAGATAAGCTCCAAGACATGGTCTAAATACAATAGAACAAGTTCAAACAACACAGAAAAAATATCAATATACTAATAAAAATAGCAACTTTCAAAAAGGAAATAAAAATCATCAACAATGGTATTAAGTAATTAACGGTACAGAGTTTGTAACAGGATATATTATTGAATTATCATGGAGATGATCAGTAGAGATATAGTACACCTCCAGACACTGGAAACAACACAGTTTGGTTTTGTCAAGGGCAGATCATGCTTTCTCAACCTGATGGACTTCTTTGAAAAGGTCACCAAAGCAATGGATGAAGGCAAAATCATTTGTACTGCCTACCATGACCTGGCCAAGACATTTGACACAATATCCCACTTGGATATTGTTGACAAACTCAAGAGGTTAGGTAAAAACCCATGTGTTACTCAGTGGATAGCCAACTGGCTCACAGACAGGACCCAGGAAGTTAAAACTGGGGAGTCCACCTCTACAAAGAGACCAGTCACAAGTGGAGTCCCTCAGGGTATCAGTCCTTGAACTGCTCTTTTTTGGCATTTACCTCTCGGATGTCAAAGCCAATGTCAGTGGTCTCTGGCTGACTAAATTTGAGGATGATTACAAATTAGAAGCTGTCATTGAACCTCACGCTGACACAAATGTTCTCCAGGAGGTGATGACACAGACAAACAACTGGTGCTAAAGCCATGGACTAAAGCTAAATGCAAAGAAATGCATAATAGTGTCCTTTGGGAAGTCATCCATCCCTGGTAACTATCATATTGACAACACACCCTTAGAGTTGATCCAGTAGTCAGGGACTTAGAGACACACATAGATAGTAATCTAGCCTTTGACCATCACATGTCTACAGTGGTGAGGAAATCATTCTATGTGCAACTTATAAACAAAGGTATGGCATCTGAGTCCGAGGACGTCATTGTTCCACTGTATTCAGCATTCATCTGACCTACCATTAAGTGCAATGCCTCCTTTGGCATGTACCTAACCAGGCATATCCAACATCTGGAAAATCCACAGAGGTTCCTCAGTAAAAGAATACAGGAGTAAGTAAAATGTCCTGTGCAGACTGCTTCAAGGCTCTGTCCCTGTATTCTGTCTCCTACAGGCTTTTCAGGGGAGATATACGCCTGGCATACAGAACACTGTCAGACCCCACTCTGACAGACCTCCTGCTTATCCACAAAACAAACAGCATCAGAATTACCCATTCTAAAGACTTAAACCTTGCCTGTGATATAAATAGGACCTGCTGGAGAGATATGTATGCATCCCAGAGACTAGCCTGTCTAAGGAACAGGTTCCCCATTAATGTGAAGCAGATGAAATTCATTCCTGGTTTGGCACCTATGTCTCTAATGAACACAGCTAACCTGTAAGAGGTTCATCTCCCAGGTCCATGCTTACACTTATCAAGGGTATCAGAACTTGTCAGATATTTTGGATGCATGGCTAGGCTTAAAAAGGCCCTTGTGATCGTTAGCCTAGTAAACACCTATGAACCTATGTATTCAACTGGGAGAACATCATGTAATAAGGATGCAAAAGACAAACAAACAGATTCCTAAGATGTTGCCTGAGTGAGTCAAGCAAACTATATGGGAGGAACTGGATAACTGAAAGATGCACTAAGACATGGTTTTCAGTAGCAATATTGCAGCCAAAAGAAATATGGAAGCCTCATGTTCTGTGTAGACTTTGCGACACTAAATAGTCAGGCAGAGTCAGATGCTTATCCGATACTTAGGAAATAATAAGTGAATGGGTAACACCAAACATCTTCAGAGCAGTCAGCCTGTCAGCCACTAATGCTGACTCTATTCCATAGTAGGACTTTTTGTAATACTGCATATTGTCATATCATAATTGCTGCTTTAATTTATCTTACACATTTCATATTTGTATTATTCACTGCTTATTCCTGTGTGAAACAAATGTGTTTATTTTTTGCTGCGTATATGTGACTATTATTGTCTGGCAGTTAGCATAGAGGTTAAGGTTGAAAACTGTATTTTCTGTACTGGGTTTTACACACATCATTTGCCTACTGTGTGACCTCGAGCTAGCCACTTAACTAAACATAGCTTCTGGTTTGCCCCTGAAAAAGGACCGTGTGTCCAATGGGCCTAACTGGTTAACAAATAGGATTCTTCTTCTTCTTCTTATGATTATTATTATTATTAGTATTATTACTATTACTATTATCATTATTATTAATATTATCATCATCATCATTGTTATGCCTTTTGTGATTATCACACTTATTTTTCCTTTCTATATACTGATATTTTTGCTCTTGGTTTGTACGTATGACAATTGCTTGCTTTTTTGTATATTGCTGCCTTTGCCTTTGTGCTCAGATCATGGCTAAGAAGGGTCATTGTGCTAGCACACTTTCACAGACATCAAATAGAAAATAAATAAATACACAGAGACTTGGAAAGGTTAAGTAGGGCCACGTACCTGACTGTGAGTGACCATATTAGTGGTTACTTGCAAGTCAGTTTGATATGCGCAGCCATTGAGTGGTCAGCTTTCATTGTCCCTTTTTGAGATGTACATATTTTCAAAATGCCCTTAAGGATAAAAAATGCCCAACAATTCTTACAAAGTAGGGGAGCACTGAGCAGATTGAAACTACTAAGGCAAATAAATACCAAGTGGAATTGGCAGAAACATTTTATCTTGGTCATAGCCATAACATCTGGGACTTAAATAATGAACATGAAAAGGCATAGCACAGAGTCCTGGGGTATGGACCTGATCTCTCGACTCCAGGTACAGATAGCTTCACATTCTTTAACATATTCATCTGTCATATATGTGATCCAGTGGTCTACCCACTTGGTGATATGTGTTTCGATGGCCACATGTCACAGTTTCTCAGTAATACTTCTGTGTGGATTTGTATTAAATGCCTTGGCTAGGCCAAGTTATGCAGGATGATAGTGTTGTAATCATGTATGCCCTTAGTGATTTTGTTGAGGACATTGAACAGATGATGTAACAAATATGATGTAACCAACACAAATCACACGTGTTTGGTGCACAGTTGGGATATTACCTGTGTCCTTTTAGAGAAGGTCCATGTTGAGTCATTGGTCTACCTCACCGATGATAAGATTCAGGATGGGTATTTAACTCCATAATTCAAATGATGGTCACCACCAGTCAGACAGATATATGTTGATGTACACCCTTGTACAGGAACATAGACTGTCTGGAGGCTGTGTTAAAGTATGTATCCAACTGTGTCTGGTAGTTGTTGTTTAGAGTCCTTCTATAGGCAACCTGTGATATTGTCAGGGCCCACTGAGTCCGTGTTATTACCTATAGAGAGTGCAAAGATGAGCTATCTTTCTTAGCATGAAATCTGAGTAGTGTTTGCATGTTTTCTCTGGCTGATGGCCAGTGGTGACAGAAAGGTGACATGTGAGACAAACTGTCAGCTAGCAGATTGTCTATACCTTACAGCTGAGTGTGTCTGTTGGCATCCACATATGGATCTGTGCTCAGATGTGTGTTCCCCTTAGCAGTTCATGTGTAATGGAATACATCACTTGTGAAAAGATCTTCAAATACAACCTTGCTCATGCATGACATTCCACACACTGATACTATACACTCATACTAATGCCTGAGTATCACATACTTACATCAATTGCACAACATATGCCTATATGTGTTTCATGGGCAAGATGTGTTTGAGTGGCCTGATGCCATATTAGTTCATAGTAGAGTTCAGTTGTTTGTGGCTCATGCAGAACATTTCCTGACACAAATGCTAATAGTTACACAAATGTGCTGCTGACCACCTCAATAATCCTTGGGTAGAGCAACACAACTGCATATAGAATGAATTACACAAGGTTACAACTGATTCAGAACATGTGATACATTGTTTGTATACATCACAGCATAACAGCATGTGGATGACACAAGACTTATGTAACCATATCATTAATATGAATTTGTACTGATGTCTGTCACAGAAAATGTAATGATGGCATGTAGACACATGCATACATGTGCCATAATGCAAGTGTCACTGTCATGGCAGAATATGAACTGTGTAGAAGGCTGATATGCCTCAGTACAACAGCACTTGTCGTAATACGCCAACAATATACATAACAGTGTAGCATACCGAATCAAAAGTTCTTAGGAGGCATATTACTACAGCTGTTATAAAAGGAGTATGTAATGTAATGGCAGCAATGGCCATCAATATATTAGCTCACATCACAGAGTGTAATATCCTCTGGTAGCCATATTGTACCTCTCAACTGGACAGATTTTCACAGAATGTCCAGATTTTTGGCTCATATTTTTGGCCTGTTCATCTTTTTTCCTGGCAAATCACTGAGATGATCTCAGGATTGGAGTCACTAAATAATGATATATATTTGAGTTTCAGACTTCAAATCCTTCAGGAAATGTATATTAAAACAAATCCTGTTGCTCTAGCAACTTTCTAAGTTTATAAGAGCAATATTCAAAATTTGTCCCTATTTGTACCCCCATTTTGTCAAGCTTTGTCCAGATATTTTGCATTAACAGGTTGAGAGGTAACACCCCAATATAGCACGTCAGTGACAGCAACATTGACATGCCAACTGTTCATAGGCTCATGAGACACTGTTATGCTAATGGCCAACATTTTATGAAATCCTATTTACTATTATAACTTATAAGAAAAAAAAAACATTTATATTATGTAAGGTAGTAAGACTATTGTGCATATATGTATAACTCTTGGATTGCATTACTTTCTATATGGGCATGTGTACCAAACCATGGCAGAATTAGCAATGACACATGTAGTGGTCTGGAGATGGCTTGGAGAGATGAAGTGTGTATGCTTAGTTGGCATGAGGACATCTTCCACTCCTCTGCAGGAAGGATGTTATGTGGCAAGAAGAAACAGGATAATGGTGGATGCATGGAGTGACATGAAAGGTCCCCAAGTGGTAGGGAAATGAAGAGAGATTCCAAAGATCATACAATGACCATAATGTGCCTCCAACCCCCCCCCCCCCACACACACACAGCAGTAGATGGGGTTTGATTTGAACATTACACCTGTGTAGGTATAGAAGATGAATGTCATGCAATGTCACAGTAGCAACAACACATATGTCTGACTGTACCACTGTGCCACTGCCACTTTGCACTTTATAGAGTATGATAGCATCATTGCATGTTGAGGAGAATATGTTGGGAGGAATGTGGGACATGGGTTTGGAGTAACATCCCTGCCTCACAACTGATAGTCTTATGTATAGATATACAAGTTGCTTGCTGTCAGTTTAGAACCACTATACATGTAGATAAAGTAGCTTGCAACTACTGTGTGTTTGCAAGCTACTTTTCCTACAAGTGTAGGTAAAGTAGCTTACAAACACACAGTAGTTATTGTTACTCCCACAGCACAGATTTGTCTTGAATAATGTCAGAGTGATGTTATACAGGATGACATAATCACTGTATGCTACAACCAGATGTTCAGTGGAGGGTCTAACATAGCTGTGGATTACACATATCATCCTAAAATGTTTACCACATTGATTGCTATATACATACAAAGTTGACTACCATAAGAATAGATACCCTATCTAACTAATCACAGAGCACTGTACTTAATAGAAACACCACTGCATAAGTGTGTTTTTAAAGAGTCAGACAACACTTTATAAGTTATGACATCAGCAGTATCTGGTGAGAAGATGGTAGTAGGAATATCTCATATGGACTCCTGAATGTCAAACAAGTGAACACATAGACACACACACACACACACACACACACACACACACACACACACACACACACACACACACACACACACACACACACACACACACACCAGTTGACTGCTGTGAGATTAGGAGCACTACTTACTTATTTCCAAAGCATAGTATTTAACACAAGTGCCACAGCACAAGCCTGGTGTTGCTAGTGTCCGATAACACTACATAACTGATGACAGCAGTGTCTGGTGAGAAGAGCATGAGAATAGCAGTGTCACGCATACAGGTGCAAAATGGTCTCTTGAATGTCAACCAGTTTAACAAACACACACACACCAGTTGACTACAGTGAGAACAAAAACCTTACCTAACACCAACTAAAGAACTCAGCATTTAACACAAGTACCACAGTACAGGTCTAACTTGTAGAGTGTTGGACAACACTTTATAAGTGATGACATCAGCAGTGTCTGGTGAGAAGAGTATGGTAATAGCAGAGTCCCACATCCAGGTGTAAAATATCGCTTGAATGTCAACCAACTGAACAAACATACAAGTTGACTGCAGTGAGATTAGAATCCCTACCTAAGTACACCAGCTACAGAACTCTGCACTTAACACAAGAGCCACAGCACAAGTCTGACTTTTACAATGCTGCAGGACAATTTATAGTGAATGACATCATCAATGGATTTTTGATAGAAGATGTTGTAAGGTTTGAATTAAATGGATGTGTAAACATGGACATCTATCAAAGTATTGATACTCCATGGCATTGTGTTGATGACTGAAGAACAGACAGTTATTCTCTTCTGACTAGACAGAGATACACACACACTAGTTGATTAAAGTGAGATTAGAACACCTACCTAAGTACACAAGTTAGAGAACTCAGCAATTAACACAGGTGCCATGGCACAAGTTTGACTTTTATAATGCTGCAGGGCAATTTATAGTGGATGACATCACTGGATGTTTGAGCGAAGGTGTTGGGAGGCCAGTATGAAATGAATGCCTAGCTATGTACAACTGTGAAGATATTGCAGTTCTGCATGTTACCAGATTTAGGAGTGTGCAAAGTGTAGCATTTGTTGTTGTGTTTCCAATTTGCAGGTATTACTTTAAGAGGCTGTCCGGTTCGATTCTCAGCTAGAGCGTCTTCTGTGTGTTGACATGCATAAATGGGTGTACCTTCGTTGAAGGCTGTGCATCAGGGCTGGTAACTTGGCACGTAAAAATCAACTGCCAATCATTAGCGGACCGGAGTTCCGCTGTGGCGACCCCTAACCAGGAAAAGCCGAAAGTCACAACAACAACAACTTTAAGAGACAGCTTTGCAAACTATATGCAAACAGCTGTCCACATTACTATAACTATTTTAAAATCATAATGTGTATTGTCATTATATAGATGTGCATGGTATGTAAGAAATAATTGTTTTATTTATTTCTGTAGTGTAGTTGATATATTTGTGAACAAGTGCTGAGAGACTACGTTTCAAGTGCATGGATGAAAGTAACACGATTACAGTGTAAATATGTGTTCTTGCCTTTATAAGTATCTTCCCTTTGGTTGTGTTTTTACATGTACATTCAAGGGATGAAGAATAAATGGGCAGTAAAGATAAGAAATACATGCTAATGTGCACTTTTCATAGCACACTGCTGATCAGCTGGTTTGCAAGATTGACGACAAAGTGTTTGCATATTCAAGATGCACATTTATACTGCTTTCCCCATTTGTGCATAGTAAAGAGATGAACAAATGTGAGCCTCTGCTTCATTGAAAAAAAATGAAAAAAAGAGTTGTATTGGTCTCCTTACCTCCACGCAAGCATGTTAAGCAGAGAGGCATGGCAGTCAGCACTTTGGAAGTACTGAGTGTAAGAAACACATCTACTGCTTAGCTGACTCTGTGGCATTGATATATTTATTTTGAGCCCAGGTGGTACAGGGTTTGAATCCAGATGTATCTAATACTTTTAAATATGTATTTATAATGCAATTAAATAATTTTTAAAGCTAGTGTAACTGTGTGTTTCCTTAGTGCTGCAGGTTTAAGCAGCACTGTGCAGAGGTAAGAGCCATTCACCATCGCTCAGCATTGATGCATGATGCAAATCTCCACACATAGAGGACAAAAAGTGAAGGGCTTCATTGGGTGGTTTTCACTTATGGGTGTGGTGTATGATACTATTTTTTGACCAGATTCATGGTGTTAATATGGGGGTAATTAGGAAAGTGGTGAAATGGGGGGTACGCAGGGGGAAATAAAGGGAAAACAATATAGAAATGTGCAGGAGACTGGTAGGAAAGAACCATATGTATTCACTTCTTCAACAGTGGAAAATGAAATTGTGTATTGCATATCAGCTGAATTTGGACTGTCACCTCAACAAAGAGGAGTGACAAAAGCAATCATGTTGTATCGCTAATTGAACTCAATCAACTGTGTTGAGAAGGCATATGTGAGAAGTGCAGAGCTATGCATGGGATGATATTTTTGGGGATACAGGTGCCCATTTTTTACTTTGTATTTCAGTAAGAGAGGAATGTTGCGTAAGGTACATAGGTATTTCTATGCAAGGTATGTGGGGTAGGTGAGGAAGCGGATGCAGGCAAATAGGACAAATGACAAGAGACAGGGATAGTGAGGGATACAACATGTTTGGGAACACCATGATTGGGGATATGGAGGGAACATCAAATGCCCATGCCTGTCAAACATGGGGACAATAAGAACTTATATCTCACCCTCAGAACTGTCATCGCTCTCCTTTACTCTGCTGGCTGTTGGAGTGCTTGACCTTTTCATCTATGTAGCCTAACTGAGAGCATCCTCTCCATCCAACATAGGCATGCACCAATGATGCTTTGCACAGCCCTATGCACCAATCCTAGCATCTTCTGGCAGGTGACAAATCCCCACCTCCACCACTACTCCCAGAGGGTAAAACTGCATCAGCTGCTGGGGCAATACTACCTGATGTAGAAGGCTCAGCTATTGTAGGGCCAGCAGAAGCAGTACTGCCGAGTTGGGTCCCAGATTTGCTGGGTGTCAGTGCAGGAACTGCTGCAGAGCAGTAGGTTGAGCCACAGTGGCTAGCCTACCTCTCTGTGCTGTAAAGCATTTTGTGGGTTGTCAGAAATGAATGAAATTAAAACGTTGTAACCACATATATAAAAATAAAAGAGAGAGAGGGAGAGAGATAAGGGTTTGGGTAAGAGAAAAAGAGAAAATTAGTACCATCATATTTGACATACAATAAATTAGTATACTACAAATAATTTACTTTTACTTTTATATTAAGTACACTTTTGATCAACTACAAACTATGTCTGATGGTTGTTCTAAGAAATCCTTACAATATGCATGTATTGCACATATGCTTGATCAAATAACACCAAATAATTAAACAGCATGGAATGTATGTCAGTGTTGTGGACATTAGTATGCATTCTTTTGAAATAATTTTATGATATAATTGTTACCTGTGGGATTTGAACCCACAACATCTGAATACAGTGCTACAATTAACTTGTACAGCTTGCTTGAGCTATAGACTGAAGCATGTGTGCTTTATTTTACAGTTAAGATATGTATGCTTAATTTGTTTGTACTGTAAAGAACAGCAATACCTTGGCTAAAATAATATTTATGCTGTGCTGCATACATACATATTGTTTCCTTCAGTCTTTCCAAATGCTCAGCATGGGCTTCCCTGTTCACCATCACCTCCTAATTGGCTGAAGGAAGAAAATGAGAAAACAAGAGAAGAGCAATGTGTATACCAGTCTTGTCTAACCAGTCTTGTCTAAATGAAGCTTTCTAGCTAATATAAAATCTCTTTATCTCTATGCTTACATAACTGTGGGATGTCAGCAGTCCTAAACTCATCCAGCCACTGGTTGAGTGTATCCTGCTTGCACCTTTTAAGGTCATTAAAACATTGCCTGCACTGTTCTCCAGTCTGTGGAATGCCAGTCAAACTAGAGACAGCCTTGGACATACTATTCCATGCCTCAGACTTATTCTGGGAGCAGGTATAGTCCATACGCAAGAGCCTTCAGCTGGGGTGCTTCACAAAGAGTCTAATAAAGATTCTGGATTCCTCAGCTCCCCATCATTGAGCCATAAATTGAGCACCTTCTCTTCTACCTCTAGACATGTCCACGTAAGGAAAACAGCAATAGTGAAGAGTGCTTTGACACCAGTTTGTGTTATCACATCTGCTATTAGTGTGCAAACCCAACAACCATGCCAACCACATTTGTGTGACATTAACTGGAAAGCAACAGTGCCAAACAGAGAGAAAAGCAGTTTATAAACTGAGAAGGGTAATACAACAATTGGCATTAGTTGATTTAACTTTGCAGACATGTATTGGGGGTGAGTAAATTATATGATCTGACACAGTTGCTATGTGGCTTTACATACTGATAAAAATTAATTTGTACAATGTGTGATTCAAACCTATGGAAAATAAACAAAATATATTCTTCCAGATCCTTGCCACAATAGAAGTGCTTGTCAGACATTGCTCATTAATTATATATAAATACCCATGACAGACTGAGGGGCTAACCGTATATGTGTGTGACATGACACGGTCCTGGTTTATACATTCATGTGTGTATGAGCATCTTTGAGGTTAGAAGATCATCTAAGGCCAGATAAGACAATTATAATTACAGAAACATAAAATATTCATATTCAGTACATCTGTCACACATATATGAGCTCAACTGCTATACATACTTATTGTTATTTATAATTATGTTTTTTTTTTTAACTGAGTGGAAAAGCATTAATAAAATTGGGAGTGTGCTATATTAGAACCGTGGCTCACATGTATTGTGAGGATTAACATACCAGTTGCAGTTACAGGGAAGGTTGGATTATAAATGTATTTTTTACAGTCATTAATGTGTAGTGTGCTCATTGCAACTGAGACCCTGTTTGTCAGACTTAATCATAAGTTATACATATACATTAAAGAGTTGAGTGTTTAAACATATATGTGTGTTATATGACAGTTCAGAAAATAAATGTGTAATTGTAAAACAATTATTCTTCTGATACCTACAGTAACACATTTAATTTATATCTGATAGGCGTTGTATGCCCAATACACCTGCTTTAGATAGTTATTTCTATGTATAATTATTGCTATCATGTTTATCGTAATATAAATTAAACTATAAAAACAGGAATAAAACTGAACTTTGCTATATTAGAACTCAGGGTCACTTGTACTGCAGCCCTAAGCTTATACCTGCTGCTACAGGAATAGCTAAGCACATCTTTGTGTATATTTTCATACTCATTAAGTATGTGTGCAGACCACTGCTCAATTCTGCTTAGCATGTTCGCATGTGGGTAAACCACACAGGATACAATGTACCTGTTTTAAAATTGTCTGCTGTCTGCTTCCTGTCTACAGGTGTTCTGTTTCTTGTGTGGGCCATTAGACCATGGGCAGGATTCACGAAGCCTCCGTGTAAGAGTTATAACTCATACACGGAGGCTGCAGTTAAACGGAGTGATGTCAGCATGCTCTGCATATTCATGAGAACATGCTGAATCACACTTAAGGCCAACACGGTCAGTGTAAGACAGTAGGGGGCATGTCCGTAAGGCCGAGCCCTGTAAGCGGACACGCCCCCAGAAGAGGAAAAGTTCCCAAAGTAAACACCCACGACAGAGTCCACGGAAATGTGAATAAACAGAACACAACACATGCCCCCACAGACTATGAACAGAAAACATATAAATAAACATGTTATATATTTTTTTTAAATTGTAAAAATGTTTAACCGTGAGTGTGCGCTCGTTTGCGCGGGTGTGCCCGTAGCACAGCTACAGTTAGCAGTCAGTGTGAAGCATATAAGAACTAAATATGCAAAATAAGCCATGAAGCAATAGCGTAGCGGTAGAGATGTTGGCTGAAGAGCAGTCATTCATGGTTCGAGCCCCCGCAACACCAATTTTTTTATTTTTAGCAAAATAAGCAGGAAACAAGTCCCTGACAAATATGTACACATAAAACCACATTTTATGTAAAATGTAATGAAATAGCCCATTTATATTGAAGAAATGTGAGGTAACAAAAGAATAAAAAATGCCAGATGTGCCCATAGCTGAGCTACAGTTCAACAGAGTGAGTGCATCTGCACGTAGATGAGCAGTGGTTTAACTGGTGCAAAATGAGTGCCCATAGCTGAGCAGTGGTTTAACATGCTAAATCTATGTGCCCCTAACTGAGCTGAGCGTAATATGCGTGCCGATAGCCAAATGAGGCTTAAAGCAGCGTACCCCATTTGCGCGGAGCTGCGCACCGCGCAAACAAGCTAACCGTCGGGCAACGTTGAGCAAGCCGTATCAAAACTGCCTTTACACAGACACACCCCTCAGCATGTCTAGACAGTCATGAAAAATAAAAAGCAGTGGTCAAGTTCGAACCCAGGATACTATACACCATAGTCAAGGTACTGAACCACTAAGCCATGACAGCAGTACCTATAAATGCAATAATAGCTAATATATAGGAATGAATACAAACTGGAGCATGACAATGCAGGTTTACTGAAGTTGATACAATTCCAAAATGGCCAATCACAGATATGTGCGGGAAAAATGGACTATATAAGGCCCATAGGTGGGAATACACAGCATAAACGATTGTAGAACTGACCTGCAGGCAGAATGACAGGAGTAGGAGAGGGTAGTTGCTTTCGAGCACAGAGGTGGGGCATTGAGGAGTCCAGGTACATGGTCTGGCTCCTAGTCCATAATCATGAGGCCCAACTCATGCAGGGCCAGGTCCTCTGGGGAGCATACAGGGCCGAGGCGTGGGACCGGTTGGCTCATGATCTCACCAGTGCCACAGGGATTCCAAGGACTGGTGTGCAGGTCCATCACCACCATGCGGACCTGAAGAGATGCAAGCAGGACCAACTGAACCTTTGGATCCAGGAGGCCCGGCAGACACCCAACGCCCCACTACTGAGTAAGTTACATTTAATTATGTATGTAAGAAATTAAACTAGCTGATATTATGGAGATGTGTATTCCAATATTACTTCATTTATATTACAGCTGGAGGTGTCCGTTCTGCGAACCGCAGAGCCTATGGTGATAGGCTGGTGCGGTTGCGCCACCAGGCAGGTCAGTAATCCACTACCAGTAACTGTAAAGAAATATAAAAGTATGACAGTCAGCAAAAGAGTGCAGTGTAGTCAGTAAGGAATAAAATGTGCAAGTAGTGTGAAAGTGTCTGCAAGTATTGCTTGATTACAAAAGTGTGTTTCAGCCTGTAAGTTAAACCGAAAAATGAAACTGTCTGACATATATTCTGAAATAAAAATGCCCTACCTGTAAGAAAATAGTACACAACCTGCAGCAGGCTGAAAAGTATAGCTGCGGAAGATGATGAAATCACATGTGTGAAAATTATCCCTGTTGAAATACTGAAACATGACAGAAGTGAGACTGCTGGAAAGGATTGCAATAACTACAGGTAAAACATGTCAATAAAGCCTAGAAGTAAGTACCATCCTGAATAGTAAAATGAAAGCAAGTGAGAGAGTGTGAGAAAGTGTCATGAATCCAGCAATACAGTAGTAATAACCCCTGAATAAAGTATACTGCAGTCAAGACAGAATGAAATGCATGTGAGAATCAAAACCAAACAGCGAAATCTGTTCAAAGTGTTGCTGCATCTGGAATGTGTATCCCAAAATCTTTATATGTTGCTCTCAGTCTGCAATATGCAGATAGGATGATTGTCTGATATACCAAACATCCACACTTGTGTACAGCTATATAAAGCAAATGTAGCGGGATGATGTAGCTGAACAAAGCTAGATATGAATGTGCATGAAGAACAATAAAATGTATATTGATGTTGCAGTAACAGTCCTATCACCAAGTTGAAATAGTTATCATATAGGAAACTGTAGTTAGAACAGTAGTGTGTATATAACTGTAGCTATTAGAAATGTACAGCATATGTATTGTTATTCGAAGGTGTTAATATTATTTTCTTTACCCCACCCTATAACCACATATAACCCATTCCACGTGAAAATGGTATGTGCAATCACAATTAACACCCCTGGACGTTTGTCCTGTTGGGTCATATATATTTGCATGTCCGTTGATGCATCTGCCCTGTTCATACATCCAAACCTGATGGCCTGTTGACATCAATTAACCCTGCATGTTGTTGGACTGTGTATTTCTGTTCAAATTATGCATATGTTATACACGCTGTTCAATGGTGTGAATATCTGGGTGTTTGGTTAATGGGAATACTAATGCATGCTGTTACAACTAATTGTGAATGGTATTACATGTCACTAACCCAAACTGTCATGACATAATGCAAAACATATGACGACAGGGAAGGCGGGTTCCAGCGGACCCACCTCTCCCACCTCAGCTGGCGAGTGCACCTGACACTAGTGCCGAGTCCGGACCCTCCTCCGGTGGTCCTGTGCCACCTGCAGGTGGAAGCGCTGCAGGGGATGGGGCTCGTGCCCCCTCTGCAAGTGTGGCTGGAGGAGAACCACCACTCACCCTCCGTAGCGTCCGGACTGTGGTGCGTAGGGAGATTCGAGACTCTGTTCTCGAGCCCCTACGCCAGCTTGAGGCACGGGAGGTGCAACTAATGGGCATGCCTGTTGCCCAGCCTACACAGCCCCCAGCACAGCCCCGTCCTGGGCAGTGAAGGAACAGTGGCAACTGCCTATGGGTGGGGATATCAGTTCCACTGTTGCCATCTGTGGGCTCATGGGCTCTGGATATCCAAACCTCCATCCCCATCAATTGTGTAACCCCCCACACGTGTCATACACCGCCCCTGTATGTGTCTTGTTTGTCTTGTCTGTTTACCTACCCAACCTACCTCCCCAGCTGTACTGACTTCCTTCACCTGACATACCACACTCACCTGAAAAAAAAAAAAAAAAAAGGGCACTCTGTACCCACAAAAAAATTACGCCCCATACATAGCTGCCCATTCCGCACACATGTCTGCTGGACATGGAATCTATCAATTACAATTGGCTGTACAACAAGTATTATTGTTGTCCTGACACCTCTCTCAGGGGTGGAAGGTTTCAAATGTCACACCAAATTACATACATATGCACAGCTGTTGCTGATGAAGAAATGGGCAGCTATGGGCCTTACCTACATGCAAATCCCAAGCTTGTTTCCCTACTGTCTTACCCTCTTTGTGACCCCTTTTTCACCACTTTTAAAGAAAATAGGGTGGGTGTGCACCAGAGTAAGCACTGTTAAGCGGTTGTAAGCGGGTGTGCGCTTATGTGCGCGGAGCTAACCGCCAGTGCGCATGCGTGAGCTCCGCGCAAACCAGCGCTAACCCGGTTACAACTGCTTAAAAGTGCCTTAGTCACTTTGATTGACAGGTCCTGTACTCAGTTCAAAAGCAAAATAAAATCCCACTGTCAATCCCGAACCCAGAACCTTGGAAACACTAGTCTGTATGACTTACCACTAAGCCATGACTCTTATACAAGAACATTCTGCTAAAATAAATATAACATGTAATAGTAGGGATGAATGTAAAGGGAATATAGGATGTGTAGTACACAACGCATGTCATTTAGAATTACTGTCAAAACTACTGTATTTCCATAATAGTAGTGTGTGAACAGAAACAGCCATGCTAGTTGGTAGCTTGTATATAATAATGTCAGTTAAAGTACATATATAAATGTATGTATATGTACATATATATATATATAAATATATATCTATATATAGTTCTAGGAGTCATTGTGCATACACTCTTGCTACAGGGAACATGAGAGAGGAATGGAGAAATGTGAATATACAACACAGCCTGAATCATGAGAGAGATACTAACCTTTACACTCACAGAACACTGTCCACAGCATACCAGCATGGTCCCCGCCCTCACAATCTGAAAGGTCAATGCCTATCCCACATACCCTTTTATAGCACTGACCTGAAATCACAGTGAGAACTGCAATCAGTACACAACTGGCTGTATGCAATTAGCAAATGCTGGCTTACAATTGGTGCAGAGGCCATCACATGGACGTATGCAGATACCTAAAAAAGCATCCAGTGCTAACACTCCACACATGCAATACATTCATTGCACTGTCTGGAAGCAGACAGAGGGAGAGCAAGAAGTGAGAGAGAGAGAGCAAAAAAAAAAAAAAAATTATACACTGTGACTCTGTCACCCGAAGCTGTCAGCATTGACAGTAGCAGCAGCAAGCAGAAGCAGTGGTAACGCAACCAGCTGCGACAAACACAGGTAATGCAAAGTAGCAGGTTAATAGTGTGCATACTGTGAACCCTCCAAATGTGTCATAGGTCTGTATCCATAGGTATGTCCATGTGATATGTTGTGTGTACGTAGTTCTACCAAATGGGGATGACCATACATTACATGTCAATCAGTCTTAGGCCATGATCCTGGCAGCAGTTGTCTGTGCGTTGCCCCAGCAATGGCTGTAGTGACTGCTTTAAAATGTCAGCCAGGTTCAAAAGGCAGGATCAGCCCATCACAAAGGCACACTGGCTGGGAACAAGTGTCTGCAGGTACCCGATATCACTGCATATGCATCCCATACTGCATAATTCCATAGCTTAGCAGACCAGGCCCGTTATGCATATGATTTGGTAATTCCCAGGGTCAGTCGAGGTGCCCCCTTAGTGGTGTGGGACCACTGTTGCTGTATGCCACTGTCCAGGTACATATCCTGTAGTATGGCCAAGATAAATTATCAGTGTTATATGCGGTTGTATGTCCTCTCGGAGTGCAGGTAGCACACATCCAGGGATACCATGAGGTCACAGTGATGCTGTGTGTTCTTCTCTGCTGAGGGTGGCCCTCACCTGGACATGTGAGATGATAGGGAGGTTACATCCAGCTGTGATAAATATTTCAACTGGTGGGGGAGAAGGAGGGGGGATACGTGCACCGAACATGTCTGCAAGATTGTTGCCAATATCCATGTGTTTGGTGAATGTTAAGTAGGTGTGTATTAACACAGAGCATATCTGAGGCATGTGGTCCATATGTGGAACATAACTGAAGAAGGCCTTGTGGTCATCCATAGTGTTTGTGTCCATTTCCCTCCCAGAGTAGGCCGTGGCCATTGTTATGACGGACCGTAGCGTAGTACCAGTGCTGACCACAGATGCCTTCCCTTAATATGAATGTGCTTTGTCCTGCAGTAGCCTCCTGCTATTGTTATACAATCTGCCTCTGTCTGGGGTCCACCGGACAGGATGCCTAACCTTTGTGCATAGGGTCTGGGTTAGAAATGTGTGTGCAAGTTCCATGCAATCTGTGGCATGTCCGTGGTAAGCATTTGCAAAGGGGTCAGCAGTGTGGCTTGTGGCTTCCACTGGCCCAGTGTGCTGCACGGATACCATCTCAGTCCCAGCAAGTGAATAACTGTCTAATCACATACATATCAAAGTAGTCTACTGTGCTGGTGGTGGTGGTGGGATATGTATATCCAGGCCAAGTAACTTGTGTCCACATCACAGTAGTGGACGGTGTCCCACATACAGTACCTTGGGATGAACCCCCAGAGTGAGGTTGTGCATTGCACCTGTCAGTGTGTGCTGACCGATGGGGCATGCTACTATGTTGTGTGGAATGTGGCAGGTATTGTTGCACAGGTGTTGGCTGAGCACTAATATCTGGCCATGTACCTGTGTATCCACCACGACACACACACATGCAACATATGGGAGTAGTAGTATATCACTACACATGAGTATCATGTATAGTATGTGTGCCATATATTGCTGACATGGTCTGCTGATATCCTGTTTGTGTTCTCTTCCAGGGAGATGGCACGTCAGTGTAACCCCGCCTACTCTGTGGCGGAAGACAAGGAGATCCACCAGAGCCTGGTGCAGGAGTATGACATCCTGTTTTCCCACACCAGTCAGAATCAGCAGGAGAGGGCTGCACTGTGGCAAGACCTTGTCCGTAGGGTAAATGATATTGGCACGCATAACAGGACATATGAGCAGGTACGACATCACTGCAGTGATTTAATCCGAAGTGTCCATCAGCATGCATCAGATATCCACAGGCAACAGGTCACCACAGGAGGTGGGGTGGCCACACATCCCCCCTCACCAGACTGGAGTGGCTACTCCTAAGTGTTGTGGCTCCAGCCCCGGAACACCAACAGCAGTACACCTGCATTATGATGGAGGCTGGTTCCACACAGCAGCATGACATGGAGCATGCAGGTAATATGCCATATGTACACTTGACTGTTCTGTACACTGTACCATATGCAATATCAATGGCACAGTTGTGCCCACTGACATTAATCTCATCATTTCTGCAGGTCCCTCCAGGGTTACAGCAAGGCAGGCCATCCATGCTGGTGAGTGTGTTTAACATAACCTATAATAGTCCTGCTAATGCTAGTAACAGTAGTGTAACTCAGTAGTGCTCTGTGTGTATACTGCGGGGTGTGCATGTGTGCAGGTGTGCCTGTGCCCATGTGTGCATGTGTGCAGGTGTGCCTGTGTCCACGTGTGCATCTGTGCATGTGTGCCTGTGTCCACGTGTGCATGTGTGCATGTGTACACGTGACCACGTGTGCATGTGTGCATGTGTGCATGTGCCCATGTGTGCATGTGCCCACGTGTGCATGTGTGCATGTGTCCACGTGTGCATGTGTCCACGTGTGCATGTCTGCATGTGTGCATGTGTGCCTGTGTGCATGTGTGCATGTGTGCATGTGTGCCTGTGTGCATGTGTCCATGTGTGCATGTCTGCATGTGGGCCTGTGTCCATGTGTGCATGTGTGCCTGTGTCCATGTGTGCATGTGTGCATGTGTCCATGTGTGCATGTGTGCATGTGTGTAGAAGTGCATCACTGGTAACAATGTCTGGAGACTGTAAACTGTGTTTCCTGTCTTCCTCCTACAGGTTCTGGGGCTGCTCTGGTGACCTGCAGCAGGGAACCTGAATCCTGTGCCACGGCTACTGGTAATGATGATATTTGTGTAATGGTACAGGAAGGTGTGTCAGGGTCTGCCATTGGTCAGCCAATTGACAGGACACAGCTGTCAACCCCATCATTGCGCACAGTCATCCTGCCAGTACATCCTTTGTCACCATTGTCCCTAGGTAATGGACAGGATACAGTGGGTATAGACCAGGGTAATGTGGTACCTGTGGCACATGCATACCCACACAGCAGCCATGGGCAGGGTCCTCCAATGGTACCACACAGACAGTTGCCCATGGGTTCTCGTGGGAGCATCCGTGGGCGTACTGCCTCTGGCCGACGTGCCCAAAGAGGTCTGTCAACCTCAGCTATGTTTCGGACTGTCATGCAGGCACAGTCACGTATGGAAAGGTACACCAGACAGGGTCTGAGGGAGCTGAGAGCATGTCGCACAGCCATGACAGACAGTATGCGTGACATTGCGGATGCTATCTGTAACTTCACCGATGTCATAGACAGACGTTGTGGGGACATATTACAGCAGTTCCACAACCAGATGTCCATGATCCAGGGCAATGGTGGGTGCTTGCGGCATCGACGTGTCCATATGCCGGCAGCAGCAGCAGCTGGCAGTCAGCGTGGACGACAACAGGCTCGCACACGCCCCCATAGTGCCAGCAGCATCCCCAGCAATGCTGGGTCTGTGCTGTCATCAAAACGCCCCAGGAGACCATGTGCACGTGGCTCTGGACAGTCCCAACTGGGACTTGTGTCCAGTCAACACACTCCCGCTTCTGATGACAGTACCCAGTCTGGCTTAGTACTGGATATGGTCCGTAGCACCCCTGCCAGGCACAGGTACCGTGTCCGTGCACATAGACACTGATCTGTATGGCCTGCCAGGTGCAGTCTGTGGCTGTCCACAACCCCCTGTATATGGCAGCCATGATGTGGAACTGTCTGCGTGCATACACACATGCGAAATGTTAACACCTAGGGTGACCACATACACACACACACTGCACCAACACTGCCCCACCCTGTACTGCTGCCCCTCACCAACACACATACACACACATGTCAATTGGTGGTATCAGTGGCTGACTCAGGCATACCTAATCCACACCCTGTGCATATGATGACACTGTGCCACCTCCTGCAATCTCCAACATCATTGTGGGAACAAGTAAACACGTTACTGATGCACAGGGTGACTACATAGAAGTGTATTAGTAGTATCATGTTGGTAACAGTACAGTGTGCTGCTATGACTGTGTGTTTATCCCAGCATGCCTGCTGCAGTAACTGTATGAATGTCCTGAATTGTTATCTGCACCCATAGTACATACCAAAGTATAACAGCTGCACATAATTGCATGCCGGTGGTAAGGTTGTCAACAGATAGCCGCATACATGGGTAGCACAGGGGGAAAACTAACGCAAGTAGTGATATGCAATGGTGGACATGTACAGTAATGGTGTCAAGTTGCCCACAACGACTATGCCATGTGGATGTTCATGAATGTAGATATGTGTGCAGTACCAATGTAATCCAAATCACAAATAAGTATGACATAATATCAGTTCTACCATGGGCATCTGCGCTGTGTATTCCTGGGTACATGTTGATAGTGCCTACATATTTGCATTGTTACTTACTGTTATTGTTAACCCTTCTTTGTTGTACAATGCACTACTTCCAGCCCTGTTTACTGTAGCTTTGTTTGCATGCATGTTCGCTTGGGGTTCCCTGGAACACTGCTTACACCTGCAATGCAGAGTTACAGTGCTTCTGTAGACTTCTAGTGACATCTGCATAGCGTACGATACGTATGTCAACTTTACACATGACAGAACGTCACTGTCTGTCCTGTACGCATGTACGTTGCCTGTGACACATTGCACACATCTTACCTGGCATTTACCCAAGTGTGCAGTCATATATGTCAGTGCTATGAAACAGTAGCGGTACACCCACACATATACACCTTCAGTATGTTGTTCCCCATTGGCCCTATGTGTTGGTACTCACCATGGCAATCACACTACTAGGGTAGCATGTGCAAAGGTAACCTGTGAATCGCCTCTATGGTCCAGTTGTGGTTTATGTGAGTCATGTGTCAATGTCACAGCTGCCACATGTATGCAGTCAGACATCACCCTTGGCCAGGAACGTACAACACATGTGTGGGATGCCACCACACAGCCAATCTGGGGACTGGTCTCTCTGAACCCAGTAATGCCATACCCTGTCAGGTGGCATGTCATATATACTACATCCTGGACAAACGTCAACCCCAATCCCTGCTGCTACTATTGATAATACCCCTGAAGATGTTCCTGATAGTTTTGACCAGTTCTTTACTGAGACATTTCAGGCCCTAGCTAGCCATCTACCTCCTAGCTCCCCTGGTCCTGAAAGTAGCACCCCTAGAAACCTACTTGCGTTCAGCTGCCAACCAGTCGCCACTTCACTTCTCCATACCTTGATTGAAACAGTGAACCCACTACACTTTCTGCTGATCAACTCCCTGCCGAGTACCTGTCAAAACCAGATGATGCTATTGCTTACCCCATCTCAAAGGTAATCAAACAAACCATGGTAGAATCTAACTTTCCCACCATCTGGAAAATGTCATATGTAATCCCACTTCACAAAGGAGGCAGCTCTACTGAATTCTCCAATTATAGGCCAATAGCTATACTCTCTCCACTTGCAAAGATTATGGAAACTTTCGTCATAGACAATTCATGCACCACCTAATCCAAAATCGCATTATGGCAGGCACTCAGCATGGCTTACATCCTCATCACAGCACTACTTCAGGCCTCCTAGCCTTTACTAACACCATAAACCGTACTTGCAACACTAATTATATATCCTCAGCCCTCTTTTTGGATCTTTCCAAGGCATACGATATGGTTGATCACAAACTTGTACTCCACACCCTGCAAACACTGTCTAGATACTGGAGCCTTCCAATGGTTTCAATCCTACCTGCATGGTCGACAGCAGGCTGGCCTCTGGCAGAACAAACTCTCTAACCTTCTACCTAACACCCTCAGAGTACCACAAGGCTCTATACTAGGGCCATTGCTGTTCTCCATCTTCATTAACGACCTTTATACTGTCATCCCAAAAGTCAGCTGTATCCAATATGCTGAAAACTCTACTCTGATCTGCTCAGCCACATCTCCAGTAGAGTTATAGTCAGCTACCCAGACCACCTTTAATACAATAGAAAACTGGCTTTCTGAACATTGTCTGATCCTAAATCGCAAATAAACTAAACTGCTGTTATTTCACCAACACGTAGGTCTACCGCTTTCACCGTTACCATAACATCAACTGATGGCACAATAATCTCCCCTGACCCATCTACTAAATCATAGACAATAATCTCAAATGTGACCTACATGTTAACCAAAGTATCAAAGCCATCAATAGAAAACTAGGGTCACTTTACAGAATTAAAGCCTTCCTAGCCCCTCCAGTTAAAGGTGCCATAGCTCGCTCACACCTTGTTTCAACCCTTCTGTATGCATCCCCTCTACTCTCGAATATGAACAAGACTGTCATTAACAAACAGTCAATTTGCTACAACCACATTGCCTGGTTTGCCACTGGGCTGCCTTTTAGGACACATCATTGCATTAATCTAAATCAGCTTGGTTGGCTTGCAATACCCAGCCTAATACAGTATAACCAACTGATTATGGCCTATAAAATCCTCTATAATCCAGACAATACTCCTGCACTTCAAATATTATCACCCCCTATAACAATCCTAGACCACTTTGATCCTCTAACAAACTACTAATTCAGACTAGCAAGTTTAATAACACAGCTGGTGATTCTCTCTTTGCAAACCCTGTAAGTAGATCCTGGAACTCACTTTCAGCTGATATTACCCTACTGTCCACCTTAGGTCAATTTAACACTAGACTCAAACAACATTTGTCACTTAACTGGCTATGTCAATGTATCAAGCCTGGCTAACTCGAATGTGTAAAATCTGTAAACCACTTTACTGTGTAATTTAATTTAATCCTGACTTGTGCTCAGGACTAACATTAACCTGTGGAACATGTTTGACTTGCTTACTTATGTAATCTCTGTAAATAATCTGTTTGTAATATGTAATGCAAGTATTATGTAATGCTGTATCTGCTACCCTCGTAGCTTGTCTCCACGGGCCTCCCCTGAAAATGGACATGCATCCAGTCGGACTATCCCGGTCAACAAAAGTAGGATAAATAAATAAATAAAATATATTACAGCGACTACAATACAAGTCAGACATTGACACACACTGACAGCATGCTGAACACACTGGGGCATACGTGGGGACTCAGAATAGCAGCCTGCCTGGGCATCATACACCTCCGCAGCTGGCACACAGGCATATGTTCCGTCAGAACAGAGCACATGCCACACATGGCACACACATCCCCTGTGCCACACATTCACAGCCTGTAGGGCTACACAACACACCTGCTACAGACATGTCAGGTACCTGTCTTGTGTGCTGCACTGGGGTCCCGCTCAACAGGCTGTATCTGGTGAAGGTCACAGTGATATGCCTCAGGGGCACTATGGTCCACCACAGAACACATGCATACAGGTCAGTCAGAGGCATGGGCACATATGATTCACTCATTGACCATGCCAGTATGGCTGCCTGAGACATACCTCCCTGGACTACATGATAGGGAACATAGAATGGATCTCTCAGCATGTGGCACAGGCCAGTATGAGCCTGATGTTGGTTGCCAACATACCCTCACCAGGTATTCTACCACTATATGTGGGAAGGGTGTTGTATGTCTACATTATGCTCAGTCTCCACTGTCATTCATAGGGTATCCACTGGCTGTCAACGTGTGCTTACATGCTAGGGAAGCCACAATGATGTGCAAGGGTCATCTTGCACGTGACACCCATGGCCCGATGTATAATGGCAAAGCTCCTTGATACACACATACTGCCTTATGCTGCAGGACATGGTTTACATAGCCACCTCCGTGGGTATCACACAGGTTAGGACACTAACAGTGCTGCTACACAACAACAGCAGTGTACACCGGAAGATGGATGCACCAGACACTGCCCTCAGCACGGTGAACTGCAATGTCTGTGCAGTACCAGATTCATGATTCATGGCTCACAGGTGTTACCCATCACTGACAGTTTATGCCCCATACCATGCCTTTCATCCCCTACACATGTAACACACATGGATAGGGGGGTGGTATCCCAAGGCACCACAGATACACACACCTCCAGGTTGTTGGCACAGCACAAACCATCAGGGCCTACTCATGTACAGCTAACAGTGTGTCGGACTGCCATCTGGTTCATAGCCTGGCACACACAACCCTCCCATACACAGGAAGACCACCTATCCTCCATAACAACACTGGCAATATGACAGTCTCAAGAACTGTGTTTATATGGCTGGACTGCATCCAGCCAAACATTGTGCATGAGCATTACTGTAGCTACAACACACTAGTTGAAGGGTTCACAGCATGTGGTCACTGAATTGCAGTGGAATGACATGTTACCACTACCACAACAGGTGGGAACATGCAGCACCTGTACATCGACTACATGTACACTATATGGCCCAGACCAGATGTGTATCCCCTGCTGTAGGTATTTCACCATAGACACCCACACTGTATAGAGACATACCACGTGCAGACCCTGCACAGTAAGACACAGTCATATTGGTATACATTGCAAATACCATTTATCCACTCGAGGCATGTGTCAGACATGGTAACTACTGCAGGTCACAGGTATTTATGTGTATGTGTCACACACATACATCATGTGTGCAATGCCATTGCTGGTTTAGGCAATGGCATGCATTGTTATGTACAAAGACCCACACAAGGTCATACTGTGTGACACAACCACACGTGGCAGTTGTGGGTTACCAAAACATACCTATCTGTACTCTGACAATGGTAATAGACACAGTAGCAGAGCACACTATTGGCATTACTAGCCAACTAGACCTGTTTGGCTGTGCTGATAGTGTGGTGACATCCCCTGTGTTTACTGGGGGAGTATGCAGCATCTGGTGTATTGTAGTATTTGCCAAAAGGATCTGTTCTCTCACACTTGCATTTACACACACCCTACTACCCCCACAGACATGCACACTTGTTATTTGCAGGATTTATTCCCCTACCTAACTAAGTCATGACACGTGAGAGAGAGGCATTAGCAAAGCACACTATTCGGTTTACTAGATAGTTCCTCTTCTCTGGCTGTACTTATAGGGTGCTGACAACATCAGTATTTTGAAAGGGTAATGTGCAACAGGTAGTGTGATCTCCTGATTGCCAAAACTAACATGTTTTTCATACGGAAATGCACACACAAACTCCCCACATCCAAACACACACACGTGCCATTTACAGGTTTTAAACTCCTACCTAACTACATTACGATACTCGGGAGAGACGCATTAGCAGAGTACTTTATTCACATTACTGGGAGGCTTTCCTTCTCCTGCTGTACTTATAGGGTGCTGACATCATCTGTGTTTAGAAAGGGGAGTTCTCCCAGTTGACAAAAAGGACATTTCTCTCACACACTAACCCCCCTCATCCAAACACACACACTTGCCATTTGCAGGATTCAAACCACTACCTAACTATGCGATGACACTCAAGACAGACGCATTAGCATAGTGTGCTATTTCCATTACTGGGAAGCTTCCCTTCTCCTGCTCTACTTATAGGGTGCTGACATCATCTGTGTTTAGAAAGGGGAGTGTGCATTCTGTAGTGTGTTTTCCCAGTTGCCAAAAGGGACATTTCCCTCACACACACTAATCCCCCTCATCCAAACACACACACTTGCCATTTGCAGGATTCAAACCACTACCTAAATATGTTATGACACTTAAGACAGACGCATTAGCAGAGCGTGCTATTCGCATTATGGGGAGGCTTTTCTTCTCCTGCTGTACTTATAGGGTGCTGACATCATCTGTGTTTAGAAAGGGGAGTGTGCATCCTGTAGTGTGTTCTCCCAGTTGCCAAAAAGAACATTTCCCTCACACAAATTTGCACACACAATAACCCCCCTCATCCAAACACACACACTTGCTGGATTGAAACCGCTACTGAACTATGTTATGATACTCAAGACGGGCGCATTAGCGGAGTGCGCTATTCGCATTACTGGGAGACTTCTTTTCTCCTGCTGTACTTATAGGGTGCTGACATCATCTGTGTTTAGAAAGGGGAGTGTGCATCCTGTAGTGTGTTCTCCCAGTTGCCAAAAGGGACATTTCCCTTACACAAATTTGCACACACACACACTAACCCCCCCTCATCCAAACACACACACTTGCAGGATTCGAGCCACTACCTAACTATGTTATGACACTCAAGATGACAGATTACCAGAGTGAGCTATTCGCATTACTGGGAGGTTTCCCTTCTCCTGCTGTACTTATAGGGTTCTGACATCATCTGGGTTTAGAAAGGGGAGTGTGCATCCTGTAGTGTGTTCTCCCAGTTGCCAAAAGGGACATTTTCCTCACACAAATTTGCACAGACACACACACACTAACCCCCCTCATCCAAACACACACACACTTGCAGTTTGTAGGATTCAAACCACTACCTAACTATGTTATGACACTCAAACCAGCCGCATTTGCAGAGCGCGCTATTTGCATAACTGAAAGGCTTTTTTTTCTCCTGCTGCACTTATAGGGTGCTGACATCATCAGTGTTTAGTAAGGGGAATGTGCATCCTGTAGTGTGTTTTCCCAGTTGCCAAAAGGGACATTTCCCTCTCACACACACAAACCCCACTCACCCACACACTGCGCATTTGCAGGATTCGAACCCCTACCTAACTATGTTATGACACTTGAGGGAGACGCATTAGCAGAGCCCACTATCCGAATTACAGGGCATCTGTTCTGCACCTGTAGTATTTCTAGGGTGCTGACATCTTTATTTCTACAGAGGTATGTAGATGTAATACTACCTGTCAGGTGGGGGATAGCATATATATGCATTTGCAGCCACCTACGTCAGGGCCAGATATGCACATCGCACTGGCAGGTTATGTTCTATACCATGCTTTGGGACCACAGGACCTGTAACACACAACACAACCAGTCCAGAACACCACACCCACATCCAGGACACACACTTAGCTTCCCTGGGAACAGTGCCAGGATATGCAGGTATTCACATACACCATTCCAGTTGTTAACATCAGGTACAGGCATATTGTGTGTGAGAACTACTCAGGCCTCTACCACTTTACCCTACAGCCACTACAATTTGTGGGTCCATGTGCTATGGCAAAACCACACACCACAGCCACATGGGTGAATACATATTGCACCTGTCCATCTGCAACGTGGGTACTCACTGTTCCACACCAGAGGTAGACCACCATTGTTGATATCTGACCATTCCCACCTTTCCCTGGACATCCATATTTCATCTCCACCCCCAGGCAAGGTTGTCACTGCACACAAACTGTGTTTATCACAAGCAGACTCTACACTTGTGTAGACTGGGGTGGATGACTTCAGAGGACCCATGCTGGAGGACTATACTGGCCACTCAGCATAATCCTTGACAATTGCATCCTATGAGCATGTGTACAGTTTGCATTGGTCATGCTATCCCGCATATACCCATGACAGCTCCACAACAAGACACCTGTCAGCTGTACACCAGCCATATATGCGCCGTTCAACAGACAGAGTGACCTAATACATTGCAGAGCTGTAGCCCACAAAGGGAGGACATCTGTGGACAGTTCCGGCACAGCTCTTCATTCACACATACTCATTACAACACAGTGTTGACAGTGGAATCATCCAGAGAATGCAGATAGGGCTCCCCTCAGTCTGTTATTGACAGACACCTACTGTCAGAGATCCTCAGCAACCCTCTCACAGCACACACCGACAACATGGCTGTGGCTTAGCACATTCAATCCCTGAGACCTCCACGGTGCCCCTGCTTGACAGAGGCACAGCTCACTAGCCTCACTTGTTGCCTTCTGTGACCTACTTTACAGTGGCACAGTAGCCTACTATCCTGGGGATGCAGATGCCAAGCACACTGTGGCTGAGCTGTCATTCCCTGGGGCAAGAAGCCTAGTATTGACCTCTACACCCATATGTTCAATTGTCGGATGCACAATATTTGTTGTGCTGTTCTACTGTTTGCAGGTCTTTATTGCCATAGCATTCCCTGTTCCTATGACCAACTTGTGTACCTGTGGAAGATGTTTGCATATGACGGTAATCCACTATATCACTTATGTCTCTGTGGTCATTTACTGTGTGCACTGGGCTGATTGCTGTGTTGTGGTTGGTTCCTGGACTGACACGTACAAATACCAGATATGTGTGGCCAACTGCTAAACGGAGATATGGCCTAAGTGTGTGAGCATGCCCAGTTCAGCCTTTCCATGGCATGTTGTCTGACATATGCCTCATTTATCAAAGTGTGCGAGCATGCCCAGTGTGACCTTTCCATATGTTGCACTCTGAAGTCCACCACATATTTGGGTGTGTGTGAACTTCGACAATATCGCACATTTATGATTGTGTGTTGGGTGTCATGTTGTGTACTAACTGGCCAACTGCTTCATGTCTGCCACAACAGGGATTATACTGTGCCTGCAGGGATTGCATGGGATACTTTGCAGACAGTTCTTAACATACTTTCATAATGACATAACACTGTAGTACCGTATAGTGTACTGGTTCGGTACTTTCACTGTGGTGGACAGTATCCTGGGCTTTAGTCCTATGACTGCTTGACATCTTCATAGTGAACACAACAGACTGTGTAGGGGCCAGTTGTGCACATATGACCATGTTGCAATATGTTCAGATATGGACTACCTACACCAGGCTCGTCCAACATTGCTAGCGTATTCCACAACATGGGTGGACATTGGCAAACACTAGCGATGTTCCCTAGGCCATTTCTGATGCTAGTCACAGGGTGTGTTTGTCCTTTGACACACATTGTAACTGGAGTTTGCCATTACATATGTCATGGTTAGTATACTGTGCCTCCGTCTACCTCTGACATAACAGTGATACCCAGGGTAGCCTACCATCTCCCATACACTCATCAGGATGCCTCTTGAGGGGTGTCGATATGTGGCTTTCTAGCTGACCTGTACCAGGAGTTTGCTGAAGTGTGGGGGTGCCTTCTGTGTTATGAATCATTCTGTACAGCTTGTCCTTTGTATGTCAGTGCTGGGGATCAGGTCTCTCATGTTCATAGCTCACTGCCATTCAGATTGTACAAGGTGCAACATGTTCATTCAATCCAGGTTGGACATGGCTTCATACATCAGGCACAGCTTTCCTGTAGCTGGGAAGGATGGCGGTGTGTGGGGCTGCAGTTTGTTTACTCAGGCAACACATGGCATCTGTTCATGCTCTTTGCTACCCCTGGTGGGGTACTGTTGTGGACTTTACAGTTGATGGAGGTGTCTGCTGTGGTATATCCCACAGGGGCTATTGTAGTCAGTTGTGATGCTGATGGAGGATGGCTGCAGAGCCACAGTGAGTTCCCCTTATCTACATCTGCCAACCTTCATGTTTGGGTGGGTAAATGGTACATGTTTCTGCGAACACTACAGCCACATGTTTGTCCAGTGCAGGATATTTATCACCTTTTGTACCCAGGTCTCACATTACATGTTAGGTACCTCATGGATTAACACCTGTGTGGTAATTTGTGGGCACTTACTGTATATCCACGGTGGTTGTCTATACACAGTTCTGCAATTAGCTTGCTGACATGGCTATGGCTACAGTTGTCTGTTTGTAGGTGGCCTTTTTGTGGGTTGCTTGTGTCAGCTGGGGGTTGGATATGGTGGGCTGTTTGTACTCCTCTACATACATGCTCAGTCACAGTCCTTCCATGTTGGCCTATACCTATGGGACATGTATACAGAATGGGGGTGGGGGGGCCAAGACCAGGCCTTGTGGGATGTCACTCATATCCGCTTTGTAGTCTGACATGGATGCGGCATGTCTGACCATATCAGTTCTGTCCTTGGTCTGCTTTGCAACCCCTCTACTGACATAGGGGTGTATATTTAAGCTGGTGAACATATCCATACTGAACACGTACGGTATTGTCTAGAAGCATGTGCACGGTCCAGCTACGCTGTATGGACCACATAGCCCTCACCAATGACCTTAATGACTGCTTCAAATGGGTCAGACATGTTTAGGGGCCGGTTCTGCTGTTACAACAGCCACAGTGTGTAGGGTCCAGTATCAGTAGGTCCACAATAGCCTTCTGTCTGTGGTACATACTGATCCTTTCCATAGCTGTGCAGAACAAGCTTGTCAGGATCCTGGGGTGGTAGTTTGGAGTATCCATTCAGGCAACACCTTTGTTGTGATGGACCACTGTTGTTGTACACTGCTCTTTGGGTACATATCCTGTGGTAAGACTGACATTGGGCAGTAGTGTGATTTGGCATTCCATTATTCTTGGGGTCCATGTTGGCCTCAGCACAGGACACCATCACATACCTTTGCTGCTGTGTGTTCTGCTTTGCAGGTGATGGCTGTTACCTCAGCATCTGCAATGTCAGGGGACCATCTGCTGGGATAGGTATTTTGCACTCAGGGGGGGGGGGTGTTTGCACTGCACCTGACAGGTTGTATGTTAGCAATATGTTTGTGTGTTTGGTATGTTGTTTGTAATATCTGTGTGATTCAGAGCATATCTGTGGATGCCCAACATGGTTCCTACCATCAGTTGGGTAAGCTTTGTGATTATCCTTAGTGTCCTGTACGTTTTGTATCTTCATAGGTTCATGGGTTCATAGTAGGCTAGACACCCTATGCCATTAGTAAGCCTAACTAGAGTGTGTGTGTCTTTCGCCACCCCTTGCTAAGTTCAATTATGGCCATTTATGAGATTCTTCACTGTGCCTCTGTCTGGTCGTGACACAGTGGGGACCCCCAGTATACATGTACGGTCATCCATCCACTTGGCAATATTCCTGTTGAGGGTTGTCAGTGAGGGGCTCTGCCTACCATGGATTGGGATCCTGTTTCTGGGTGTGGGGAGCCTATGGGTTATGTATCTGTCCCTCCAGCACATCTTATTTCATTATGTGTTGAGGTTGACATCTGTGACTCTCACAGCTCCAATGGCTTTGATTTCCTGTGGTGTAGCATGTCCATTACTCCTGTGTTGGACATGGCCTTGTACAACAGACATACAATGCCTCTGTGTAGGCAGTGTGTGACTGCAGTCAGCTGGGGTGTCTACAGCCAGGCAGCATATGACATATATTTCACATCCTTTATCCTGTTGGTGGGGTAACTATGAGGTCTTCCGAACCGCTGCAGGTGTCACATACGGTACATCCCATATGAGTCATTGTACTAGATTATGGGTCTGATAAGGGAACAGTACAGCGGCACAGTGACCTCTGTTGATGTTGATGTGAATCCTTTCATGATACGGTGTCCAGTATCAACAGTCTTCATAGCCACATTGGCATTGTGGCTGTCACATGACAGATTAATGTCGACCTGTGTCCCTAGGTCCCTGATTACTCCTTGCATACATAATGGTTTGACACCTATGTGGTACTTTGTGTGTACCTTGTCTGGTATTTGGTGGGACATTCATACTGTCCAGTGTCTTCGGATGTCTGGGTGGAGTTCTTGTGTGTGAGAGTGTGGTCTGTCGCATGCTACAGACTGTACAGCAGTTTTGACTACAGTTATGTGCACATGGGTCGTGTCCGCTGCTTTGTGCATTGTCAGTTACCTGGCAATATGGGTGTCTGTGCTGCATATGGATACTCCCCCTCCTTTGATGTTTTGGTGCAGGTGTTGGGGCCATAACACATGATATGTGGCATAACCTAGTAGTGCTGGTGTGCTATCACTAGGCTTGCAGCAGGCTTCTGTCACTGGACAGACATCAATGTTCTCCATAATGGGAAGTGCCTCAGGGGCATGCATATTGCAGTTTACACATCTGGCACTGGTCAGCATTACCCTTATGTTTCCTACCACTTATGTTTTCTAGGGTGGTGGGTAGTCTTTTTGGCCTTGCCTACATACGGCTCTATGGAGGCGGCAAAGGCCTTATCCAGTATCCAGACACACATGGGTAACAGCTGACAGCCATCCCTGGAACAGCAGCATGGCTTGTCATGCTTGACATCTCAAGCAGACACACATTAGACCCTCTTGGACTGACAGCTGTAACTGTGCCAGCTGTTAAACATGAGCATTCTGTGTTTGTACTGTGGCATCATTCTTGGTGAGGGTTGGATGCTGCACACAGCCAGTGTCATCCCGCCCTGGGGTATATACTCGGAGGGACCATCCATGTCTCTTTTGATGTTGACCAGGGAGGTACATCTCAGGTAATTCACACCAGCATGGACATTGAGTGCATCATATTTCTGCTTGCTTTGGGGTGACCTGCATACTTGTGTTATGTGGCATTTTGTGGCAGCCTACAAGCAGCTTACTCTACCCTTTCCCTTGTTCAGTCTGGTGAGTGGGACAGCTGTGTGTCTGCCTATACAGACACCTATTACGACTGTATCAGGCATGTTGTTTCTCCTTCTGGCCTGTGACTGTTTGGCACACCAGCTTTGCGTACTATTCGTTGCATGTGCTATGTTTGAAGGTTGTGGTTGCTTGTGATCTACTTTGGAGGCTTCTGTTGGTGTGGTGTGTTTGTAATTAAGGCCTCCGGGAATATTTGTCTGTGTTTATGTGTTTGGTTTACAGTTGTGGTAGGTCTATGTGGGACTGGGTTTGTGGTGTATGTGGTTACCTTCTCCTCCTGACTAGTGTTGACAGTACTGAGTTGTTGGAGCTCAACCTCTGGTTTGGATACATGGATGCATCTATCACATATGTTTGTATTTATTGGGGGTGTTGTGGTTGTCTGTGTACTTGGTACTGGCATCACATTGCCTCTGGATTCACAGATTATACTTGTTGTGGCTGGACTTAGTGGATTGTATGTGTGGACATATGTTGTTGCCATACTACTGGTCAGTGATTACTTCTCTTTTTATGTTTGCTCTATCATGTGGTAACTTCCTCATTCTCTTGCATGGTTTGGTAATGGCTGGAGGCCAGCATGCCAGATGCCTGTGTGTATGGCATTGTGTGTTGTTGTTATTTGTGACTGCACACTCCAAGCATTCCTGGCTGTGTTCATGGAATGCCTGTATAACATGTTCTGTGGTGTGTCCCATATTCTGCACTTGCACAGGGCCTTTTGTGGATTCAACATCGGTTTTGAGGGCTGCAACCTATACTTTACACATGTTTTTCACTGTGGTATTCTGGCCAGGGACTGGGGTCAGGGTGTGTATATCCAGTGTGATTACTCTATGGTCTGGTCTTACCAGTGAGGGGTACACATCTCATCTTGCCATCCAGTACACATGTTGCTGATTATCACATCTAGTATGCTTACCCCTCTTGTGGGAGTAGTACATTGTTCCTGGGCATTTTGGTTTATGGAATCTGGGTAATTTTCTCCTCCTGTGTTGGTGCTAGTACAATGCTACCAGTGTATGTCTGGGTATTTTCAGTCAAGCAATATAATGTGGTTTGGGGGGCTTGATATATTCATGTATTCTGACATAGGCCAGGTGCTGTTCCTGGTATTAGGACAGTAGTCTGCAGCAGTCTATATACTGCGAGGCAGTTTTAGCCATTGGTATTTGACCATGGCTATTCCATGCTGCTTCTTGTTGTGGTACCAACATGGGGGTGTGGTTATCCTTGCCATTTCTTGCTAGTCACCCTCCTTTTGTAGCTTGTTCCATGTTTTGCGGCTGTACAGCACAGTATGAGGTGTGACCTGGTAGTGTTAGGGTGCTGATGTGAGCCTTGCCCAGTTCTCTATTACAGGACTGGTATCTATATTCTCCTTACTGTGTGCATTTACACTGCACACATCTTGCTGTTTATACATCTGCCATTGGGTAGTATTACATCTAGGTTCCTATCCCTTATAGAACCTATGATGGTGGGTTTATATTTTGAGACTTACCTATTCAGGGCATGCTGTGGGTACTGACAGCCTTTGCCGGTATCCATGGGGCATGGCATGATAGGTGCATGCCACCCCTAGCAGGTGGTGCATCATGTCAAGCTCTGAATATCTTCCCAGCCTGAAACACATTGGCTCCCCTTTGACTGACTGCATTACTTCAGCCAATTATTGTACTTGATCTTCTTGTCTTCATAGTGTGGCATCATGCTTGGTGAGAGTGAGATGTTAGGCAGGGTCTTCATGTTTGCATATACTAGATGGTGTTACATTGCTTAACACATGGCAATCATGCCTCAGGTGGTGCTGCAGGGCTGCCTCTGTCGGATGCACATACTACACTCCCTGTACATGTTTGAGAGCAGGTTGTGTCATGTTAGGCATCCCTGTTACTATATGAGTGAGTCAGAGAGGGGTATCATTCCCAGGGTTCCTACTGAGCCAGTGTATGTGCTATGCATTGCCTCTTTGCCAAGGCCAGGGCATACTGGGCATGCCTCCTTCTGCCTACTGGGGCAGGCTCAGGTTGTTCCTCCTCCGAGTCACGCTCTGCCTGTGATGGCCTTGGCAATGGTGGGGGGGCTGTTTGGCCGGCCCTATGCTGGTCCTGCTGCAGCTGTTTTTGCAAGATCATATTATGTAGCATAGCACATACCATGAGAATTTGGGTACATGTAGTTGGTGTGTACTGCAAGGCTCCACCAGATGTGTCCAGACACCGGAACCATGACTTGAGCAGCCCAAACACACGCTCTATTACATTACGTGTTTGTGCGTGTGCCTCATTATGGCGTTCCTGTTCAGGTGTGTGTGCATTTCTGATGGGTGTCATCAGCCATGGCTCCAGTGCATAACCTGCATCCCCCACTAGGTGTCCGTGTGGGATGTCCCCATTGGCAAATGTCTGGTACAGCTGCGTCAAATGCCAGATGTGGGAATCGTGATAACTCCCAGGGCAGCCAGCACTCACATTCATTATTATGCCCTGGGCATCACACACAACCTGGCAGTTAATGGAGGGGAAGCCCTTGCGGTTAATGTAGGCCCTACCCCGATCACCGGCTGGTGCTTTGATGCGTATGTGCGTGCAGTGTATTGCACCCAGTACCTCAGGGTATTCCGCTATTTGCTGGAAGAGACGCATATTGCTGGCCAATACCTCATGGGCATTGGGGAAATATACATGATCACCGACATGTGCTGACATGGCATCCAGGAACTGGTGCAGTACCGTGGAGGCTGATGCCTGTGATATCCCCATCATATCACCAGTTGGTCTCTGGAAGGTACCTGTTGCTAGTATTCTTAGGCCAACACATACCTTGGTTTCCACTGGGATGGGTTCCCCTCTGTTGGTTCTGTGTGTGAGGCGTGGCCTGCACAGCTCAACAATTTGCTGCAGGAGCTCTCTGTCCACTCTATAGCGCTCTACTATCTCAAGCTCATGTAACCCATGGTAGGTGACCCTGGGCCTGTACACTCTTCTCCGTCTCCTCACTGTGGGTTGTCTGGCACCACCTGCATTGTCACTACCCTCAGCAAGTCGCCTATGTCTCATTATGACAGCTATGGCAGCCCCTAACATTTCTGCTCTGAGTTCAGCTTTTTCAGTTTTCACTTCTATTAGCTTACTCCTGTCTTGCAGTGTTTCTTAAGGGAAACATCCTGCACTACTGTTTGCAGAGTTTTAAGTGCTGGGCTGGGCTACTATTCTGCCTGTGGAATTGCCTGCTTCTAATTGTTTTCACCTGCTAGCTTCAGCAGTTATCCCTGCTAGCTTCCTATTAATTCTGTTGCTTCCTTTTTCCTCTCTGTTTCCTCAGGGGGGAGCAACGTGCATACTATCTGAAACACGCTCACAGTGGCTTACACGTGCGCACAAGTGCTTACACGGTTCAGAATCTAGGTATTCGGGTTAAAACGCGCGTACACCCGCGCAAACACTGTTACACATCTGCCAACAGCCTCTAACATACTCAGCCTGCCCTACACGCGCGCACACCCACGCAAACAGTGTTAAACATCTCCCAACACGCTCCCACATGCTCAGACTGCCTTACACGCGCACACACTGTCCTACTCACGCTTCATGGTGCGCACACGTGAGCATGCATGCCCAGCAAGAAACATTGGTGTAAGTAACAGTGTATACCTTCCATTTCTTGACTTTCCATGACTTATCTAGTGGCACACCTCTTTCCATGATCTGTGCCTGTCATCTGTCATGTTACACTGGCCTCCAATGAACTGCATTTCTTTCTACCATTCCCCCCTGTGATGTCACCTATCTCCTACTCTATTCCTCCCCCTTATGTATCTCTTACACTACTCAGACTGTGCTCATTTGCTATGTGACTGTGAGATTCAGTATCCGAACCCTCATTTACATGAGATTGCCTACTAATGCTTAGTTACATGTCTTAGACTCAGCTTCCCCTCTTAGCAACCACTACACGGTGGCCATGTTGGTTTTAGTCTGCTGGTCCCTGCATTGTCATTCCATGTATTGCATGAAACCCACATCTGTGGGTTTATAACCTTCTTTTTTATGTTTTTATACAGCGCAGCCCGTTTGCGCGGGGCTGCGCTGGGTTTCGCCGAAAAAAATATATATAATTTTATCATTTTGGCATCGGGTCGTATTGCCAATGGCCACATATTTGGCCATTGGCATGCTGCCTGAGTCATATGCAATCTTTTTTTGGAGCTGACATGGATCCATTGTGGAATTTGCAGAAATGTAGTCAGTTGTCAACTGAGTACATTTCTGCAGCTAAAACTTCTCCTACACGGACTGGTTTCTGCTTTGTGGATCGCTAATATACCTCATTTGCATACCTTTCAGATGGAAGTGAGGTATTTGGCATGTCCACGCCCAGTCCGTGTAAGAGACGTTTTAGCTGGTCTCTTACACGGAGCTTAGGGCTGTTCCTGGATCGCGAGGCTTGCATGGAGTGTTGCACGTCTCTTACACTCAGTGCAAGCCTTCGTGAATCCTGCCCCATGTTTGTGTGAAGTTATGCATAAACATGACAAGCAAAGTTCACCATGTTTAATCCTTGAGAGCAGTGTTTATTAGGTTTCATCCTTATAAGACAAATGTGGGACTTGAACTGTGACCTACTCATAGTATATACTTTGTGGTTCATCATGTTTAGCAGGTGTGCTATACACACATGTGATTCACAGGTGTAGTTTATGTAGTCTTAATCACAGAAGTACATTACATGAAATGTATTTGATTTATCCATTTCACTGTGTTTACTCTAAGTCAAGTGCCATGAACATAATAATATTTAAAAAAAGGAAATAAAAAAGACACAAATAACATTACAAAAGAAATGTTATTACATATTAAACAATTTTACACAAATCTGGATTTGTGCCTCACAGCAAGAGGTTCTCCAATTCAATCCTCAACTGGGTTGCCTTCTGTGCGGAGTCTGCATGTCCTCCCTGTGGACATGTAGGTTTCCTCCGGGTGCTTCGCTTTCCTCCCACATTTGAAAGACATGCTGTAGGAGGATTGGACACTCTAAATTGGCCCTAGGCATGAGTGCATGCATGTGTGTACCTTCTGTGGAATGTTGGGCACTGGGCTGGCAACTCGACACCATAAAACTCCACTGCCAATCATGAGCAGACAGGTGATCCCCTGTGGTGACCCCTAACAGGGAAAAGCCATAAGAAGAAGAAGAAGACACAAGTCTGGATTTGGACTGTCACACCAGTGAACCTAATAAACATATTAAGGGTATAAATGTCCAATTTTGTCAATGGCAAAGGGGTGTTATCCTTCTAGGAGGTTCATAGACACCTCTAGGCGAGTGCTGGGCAAAGGGTGCATTGACTGGCTATTGCACACAAAATGATTCTTCTCTGTTTAATATGTACACATTTTGTGAAAGATTGTTGGAAAGCTCTTAGATCAATTGGCTGATGTGTTATTCTTTGCTTAGTACAAGCTGTCATTTGCCTTGTTTTTTGGAGGTTAGGGAGCCAACTTCCATTTGTGTGTTGCCACAACCAAAAAACATTTTTTGACAGGTTTGCTCTTGTCAGTCCTGGTTTTGGGTGAAATCTTGGTTTGTGTGTGAATGTGATATGTTACAGCCACATAACCTTTTTTTGTATTTTAATAACTGTTTAGTGTTTCTCCCGTGAATAATACTGACAAAATAATAATATGTGTTAAATCTAAGTAGGACTTTTATTTATGTGATATTTCTGTGTAGTATCCTTCTTTTGCGTTTTATGTCACTTAGGACTATAGCAACCAAGCATCTCAATCCAGCACCCCCCTTCACTGACTTTGAGAATGATGTAATTGTTGAAAACTTTTGGTGATATGGTGCCCTTCTGCTTGAGAGAGGATGTGGAGATATGTATGGCAAAATGCAGATTTGGAACCAGATAGTGAACAATGTGAATGCCATTTGGTGGAGGGGCACAGCAGGACATATGATCAAGTGTGTCATAGGGCCACAGATATGATTTCACTGGCTGGGAGGAGAACATCTCCACTGGCTACTGGGGAGAGGCTGCTACAGAAATACAACTAACACCAGATAAAGAGTTCCTGTCCGCTGTCAGGGATCCAGAGAGATCAGTGGAAAGTACAAAACACTGTGTGATTGATACTGGTGGTGCTGTTTCAGGGAGGGCAAGTATGTCCCAGGTGGTGCTGTTTCAGGGAGGACAAGTATGTCCCAGAAGGAGCTACCAGTTAAGCTTACATATGTCAATTTTTAACAATTTCTTGTATAGTAAAAATGTTGAAAGCAATAGTTAAGTTTATTTAATATTTGTTTTTTGGGGGAGGACCTATTTATAGATTGGTGCCATTAGCAACGCATTCTGGTTCATTATACATGGGCTTGGGGTAGATGTGTCAGCCTAGTTTCTAGTCTAAGTATTGTTAATGGACATATAAAGGCAAAACCTTGTTCCCCCTGTGTTATTATTATTGTGGTGATGGTGTACTTACCTTTTGCATAACTTCTTCCAGGACCATCCTTCCTAGCAAGTGTGGAGCCATCTGTACATGGTAAGCCAAACATTTTTATTTCAGTAATGACGAGCATTTGATAGAAATATGCATTTATCCATATGTGTGTGGTGGGTGTCAGGACTGTGTGTGCATTGCTGTACTATTTGTGATAGTTGCACCAGTTAGTTTGTTAGCATATATTAAATTGTAGTAGGATAAGTATTGATTTCTTTCCTGTGTTTGTTGCCTGTTATCACAGGTGATGCTGACAGTAGTAGTGTGGGACTCTTAACACCTGATGCCAGAGTATTGTCAGACTATGATGATGATGGTGCAAAAACACAGGCACAGTCGGGGTGCAGAAGTTGAATCTGACACTGAGGTTGGCATTCAGCCACTCCCTCTATTTCTATTGGACACAGCCAGTAGGCCTAAGCAAACCTATTACAATGATCACTCCTATACTGGAGAGGTAGAGGGTGAGACACTTGATCAGGGTAGTCTGGTTACTGTGGCTTCAGCACCTCTTGACTTTGGCAATAGCCAAAGTGTGTATCAGGTGCCATGCAGGACAACTGTTAGGGGTTCTCGGAGGAGGGCTGCTGTCCATCCTCCAACTGATCCTGTTGTGTCCTTCCATGCCACTCAATGTATATTTAGGGCCATCATGGAGGTGCAGGGATGTTTATTTATTTATTTTTATTATTTATTTTATTTTATTTTACATTTGTTGACCGGGCTGGTCCAAATGGATTTATGTCCATTTTCAGTGGAGGCCCAGGGAGAAAAGCTCTGCACTTCAGAATAGAATAACAAATACATAGGTGCATTACCAAGTTTTGGCAAGTAATAATAGTACATTACATCATAGCTTATGAGTAAGGAAAAAAACATTCGTAGTTACAAACAAGTATGGATATACATACAACAATGTATAAGGTAAATGAAATAGAGCACTATTAAACTAAAAAAGTTACACACGCATTATTGTTACTAAAAGATTATTGAGTTTATGTGAGTGAGAAGATTAGTGTCTAGAGACAAGGGAGGTAGTTAGTCTGGTAGTTAGTATGTTCAAATAAGGCCTCAGAGGAAATGCTTAGGGTTGTAGATGTGGCACAGGCTGACATGCGTGACTGCTTTCACCATCTTCTTAATTCAATGGATCGGATGAATGATATGGTAGGTCATGGGTTCATTGTCCAGGTTGTATTTGTGAGGATAGCTCATCCAACAGACATCAGTCACATTCAGGTAGCAACAGTGCATCTGACCATGGGCATAAATATCCCAGGGAGGGAGGATGACATAATGGTTACAGTGTTTACCTTGCAGACACAAGGCGCAGGGTTTGATTCTCACTTGGGGTAATTGGCTAGTCTTAAAATAGCCCACAAGGGCAGTTAGCCTAGTACTAAAATATTCTATAAAGTATATGTTGGAATGGGCGGTCTCTGTGATGGAAATGAGAGGTGGATGGCATCCATGTACATGTAGATATGCCAGTGCAACTTCTGGAAGAACCATCTCTCATAGTCAGGGATGATGGCGATGAACTATCACTTCTACCATGCACAGCTCACACCTGTCTGACATACCTGGACATAGAGCTGGCACAGAGCTTGGCTGTGTTCTTGCAGAGACTCACACACTAATTTCACCTGAATTGCTCACACACACACACACACACACACACACACACACACACACACACATATCAGTTACATGGGTCAGTCGTGATGCTTACAGTTCATGTTGTCTCAGTGGCCATTTGATACTTTATACAAATGTCTGCCTGTTTCTCTTTCTTACTCACACACACTCACTACCTTTTGTGTTAGACTAGGCCTTCTGCCCCCACCCACACACAACACCCTGTGCAAATAAAGATGAATGTGCCATATCCTTGTTTTCTATATTTTTGGATTCAGGGATACATAAGTGTTTTGTCTGATGCTCATGATGCATAGTTCTGAATTAGTGCTTAGTATATTTGTGTCTGTGGTGCTGTTTTGCAAATTGTACTAATTCTAACAGGTATTTGTTATGTGTATATCCCTCCCAAACTCTTAGACGAACAAAGCTGGACCAACCCATAAATAAAAGTGGGACAAAGGCCCAACACTAGGGAGACTTTTTAAATAATTTGGTCTTACAAACTTATACAGTTGATAGAATAACAGGTTTTGCATCACTGTATGATTTTTATGACTGATATGAAATCTGAAACTGAAATGTGGGTCATTATTTTCTAACTTCACTCTTTAATGATTTGCCAGTACAAAGATATGAGACCAAACTGTGGACGTTCTGTGTTCTGTACTTTTGAGAGATATGAATGTGTGAATCTTTGATGCATGAAGCCTGTTAGTTGATAGAGGGCATGTGTATTCACATGTCACTGCTGTCACATTTTGATATTGTTGTAAAACTCACCCACCTTATACTTACTTGCATTAGCATATAACAGTATGCAAGGATATGGCATTCATTTGTATTCTTAGACATGTATTTTTGTATTCCATGTTCAACACTTACCTTGGAAATCTAGCAGTTGCAAGAGTTTTAGTTCAGGGCTGACTCTAACTGATGCTAGCAGAACACAACCATTACATGGGTAAATAAAGGTTATGAGAGCTGCCTGGCTTCAGTGTTACTGTATGTATGTGCATAGGATGAAGGTTTTTGTCCCTTAGGTAGTGCACGTGTGTGCTATCCATTGCCTCTTGGGCAGTGCATGAGCATAATGTGCACTCCTACTTCTTTCTACCCTCACAGCAGCTGCAGGTTCCCCCTCTGATTCCTCACCTGTGTGTGGCTGTTGTGACATTGCCAATGGTGGTGAGATGTGTGGCCCTTCTCCTTAGTGTTCCTGCTGAAGCAGTTTTCACAGGATAATGTAGTGAAGCATGGCACAGATGGTGAAGATTTCAGTACATGTACAGGGATTGTACTGCAGGCCTCCCCCAGATGTATCTAGGCACTGGAACAATGACTTCAGCAGCCCAAACACATGTTCTTTGATATTTCTTGCTTGTGTGTGTGTGCCTCATTAGAGTTATTCACTTGGTGTGTGTGCATTTCTGATGGGCTTCATTAGCCACAGCTCCAGTGCAAAACCTGCATACCCCAGTAACTGACCCTGTGGGATATCACCCCTAGTAAACATATCAGACAGCTGGGAGTCATGCCAGATATGTGAGTCAGAGTAACTGCCAGGGTTGCCAGCACACACACTCAGGATGATTCCCTTAGCATTACACATGACCTGGCAGTTTATGGAGAGGAAGCCCTTTCTATTTATGTACACCCTTGCCTGATTCCCAGGTAGTGGTTTCATTTCTACATGTGTACAATCTATGGCATCCAGGACGTCAAGGTAGTGTGCTACAGAGTAGAACTCCTGCATAGTTGTGGTTCTGTCCTCAGGTGTACAGAGAAAATATATGTGGTCACTGGCATATAGTAGCATAGCATTCAGGAACTGATGTAGAATCATGGATGCTGATCTCTGTGACACCCCCAGCATGTCCCTTGTTGGTCACCAGAAGGATCCTGTAGGTAATATTCCAAGTATTACACATACCTTAGTCTCCACTGGTATTGGTTCCCCCTCAGTTTGCCCTTGCTCTCAGTTGAGGATGACAGAGGTTGTAGAGTTCCAACAGTGTACCTCTATCCACCCTGTAGCAAAAATGTAAAACAGGGTTGAAACACCCTTCTCTTTCTTGGCCATGGTCTCTTAGCAGCAGCAGCAGAATAAACTTGGGTTTGCTGCACATACACATGAATAAGATCAACAGCAGCTCAGAACATACTTTCCAGGTAGACTTGTTTCTGCGACTGTATTCCAATAGGTTTTGCAATTCACAGGGAAAACCAGCACTGAGGCTACACAGTTGCTTTACAGATTGATGTATAGCCCCGTCATCTTGGATTGGTTGATTAGCATACAAATAAGCTGCTTATACTGTAATTAGCATGTCATGATGTTACCAGGTTTGTGTGGCTGTACACACTATGTACAGCTGCTTACTGAATACAAAATAGTGCTCTAACATATATGTGTCACACCATGATGTGTATACAGTTTTAGGGACTATATATATATATATATATATATATATATATATATATATATATATATATATGTGTGTGTGTGTATCTATATATATATATATATATATATATATATATATATATATATATATATATATATATATATATATATATATATATATATATATATGTATGTATACACACACACACACACACACACACACACATATATATATATATATATATATATATATATATATATATATATGGATCTACTTCAAATAAAATGCTTATTTGAACGAAACCCATATAACCGAGACCATTTACCCAAAAGTCCACAATACAAAAACAAAACTGAAAACATCGACAAATACCTGCTGCATAATCCTCACCTTCTGGTAAAATACACAAGAAAAAAAATCACTACATATCACTATACGAACATCCCACAACTAACCCTTCCCATAAATCCACACTACCTTAAAGAAACACTACAAAAAAAACTACACTTAAGTAGCTCCCTATGCCCCCACAAATTAAATATACCAACTCTGAGATCACACCATCTTGTGGAAAGGAGCCTATTTTGCTACTCCTACAACTGACTGCACATTAGTAACTGTTTTTTTGATGTTCGGTGCTTCATTCTTTTCAGATTTCGGTATTGTGGACTTTCAGGTAAGTGGTCTTGGTTATATGGGTTTTGTTCAAATGAGCATTCACTCATTAGAAGTAGACCCATATATAATAAATACTAATTAAAGTGCATTAACAACTAAATTTTGAGCTACCAGTCAAGTTCCATAAAGCTACTGAACAGCACATGTAATCACAGCTTGCAAGTAAAACAGACATTTGTACTTTTGACATACTTTCTGCTTTTATGAGTTCAAGTTTAATATAGTGTAATAAATAAAGGCATCTTGTTAACCATGCTGTCATGAGCAAAGCATGTTTATACTTACTTTTTACTGGTAATGCAATTGTTCCAAGGCTGATACCATACTCAGCTCCACATATATAGACTCCGCAGGCTGAACAGTTTTTGACAGTATGAGCTGTACTTGTTCCCTCTATAGGAATATCTGCCCAGACATATTCCGTCGTACTGATACTATTCCATATTAGGTCATTTGGCAAAGGCTGATCATCAAGCAGAATATCATGTTTTACTGATTCTTTAGCTATAATATGGATGAAGTTTGCAAAGTTGTTTTGTGTATGTAAAATATATGAATCAGAAAAAATTTCAAGTGGAATGACATTCATTATGAATGGGTCAGATTCTATGTTATAAAGCATCCCTCCTGTGAATGTAAATATTACCATTATACCATTTGTTGCATTTATCTCTAGGAAGGAAGTCGGGGGAAGACTAAGTGATAAAATGCCCCCTTCATGTAGGACTATTTTGTTACTTTTATCTCCACTGTTAGTAAATATATCCGTTGTTTGAGAAGCAATTATGGTGATCGTGTCTTCAAAGTTTCTCCCTGGTAGAGAACTTATAACAGATTCTGTACCCCATTCTTTAACAGGAAGTAGCTGTTCAAATACAATGTCACAGTATGTGTGGTAAGTGTAACAGTTATTTCCAGATAAAACAGCAACTGGATACTGAGACTGAATTCTCGTACCACTCAAACTGGCAGCACTTTGCAGTTGAACTGTTTCAAAAGGAGACAGATTCAAACTGATAGTGTCTCCAGATTGATAATAATTTCCATTGTAAGTGACTGAGCCTGTCAGGGTAATCAAGACATTATTAGTGTGATTACTGTTAGTAACAGCAAACTGTGGAGAACCATAACGTCCAAGAGGGGTGAATACATAGTATTCAGTGCCAAGAACCTGCAATGGGAAAATAACTGAAGAATCTGCTGTGTAAGGCTTGTAGTTGATGGAAAATACACTGACAGGCTGAGTAGAAGTAATTACAACAGTTTTGGAATTAAAATTACTAGAACCAGAGAGCTCCGCTGAGGCAGGAATTTGGACATTCATTGTCTGATACTGTTGCAGTGATAGGATAACTTCAAAATCTGTGTTGTATACTTTGACACTAGCAAATGCTGAAGATTCTGAGGCTCTGATCATGAGCTGGAAGGATGCTGGGCCATATGATGCTTTATAATTTTGCATAAATGTAGTGATGAATTCATTTCCTGTGGTATCCCACCAGCCATCTGGTAAATAAATACAAAAAATTATATTAGAGACAAGCATGTTCTAGAAGGTGAAACATATAGCAGCATTCAAAATAGTTTCTGTAAATGTTATACTTATATAATTAGCATTCAAAATGGAACAGTTGACAAAAGAAAACCAATTTATACTCTACACGTGTGTGTGTGTGTGTGTGTGTGTGTGCACGTGCACATGCATGTTTCTGTGGGAGTGTGAATATCTATCTATCTATCTATCTATCTATCTATCTATCTATCTATCTATCTATCTATCTATCTATCTATCCATATGTCAATGTGGAGCCAGCTACATATATAACAGATTCTATAGTGGCGTATACTAGAGGGTGCATAGCAGAAGGAAAGTACAGACTTTTTCTGCAATCCGGTCATACTGGGGCAGGTACCCATACTGATTAATACGGAAGTAAACTGCCAGTGGCAGTATAAGTTACCTGTTAACAGGAAGGACGACAGGGTCATAGGTTCATATGTAAGTACTAGGCTAGCTACTCTTGTGAAACATTTTAAGCCTAGACAATTCCTCTTTTTGGATGGAATGAGCCTATCCCATTGGGTTAGAGATTGGCCTTACTCATCCTATGGTCAAAAATTATATATTACCCCTAGTGAAAATAACTGGGATCAAACTATAGATAGTTTCACGGGGGCCATGCATGGGTAAAAGGATTTAGGAGCTGCCTCTTTTCATTAATAGTATGGGGGCAGTTCTAGGGTAATTTTTCTGTTCCCCAACCATAAATTCAAGTTGTACATGAATATGGATAGGGATTAACTTTGTTTTATGCAAAAGGGGAATCTGTTCCAGAACAGCGGTATCCGTTTAGATACATCTGTCCCTCCAAACCATTCTGCCAGTGTTGCAGAAAAGGTTTAGATCTGTAGACTAACTTTTTCTGATGCCATTTTACTTGTAGATGTGCAGTAAATTCATCAGTACTGGGTCGGAAGATGCCTTTTATGCCAGACACAGGTCATCTCTTACCAGTCTGTAGGATCCTGAGTATAGTGACAAGGATTTGAATTGGCCCATGTAGGACATATCGTGTTATGCCTTGTATCTGCTTAGTAAAGTATCTCTGTGAGTGTTCCATTTGTATTTGTTTGGAGAGATGCATGCCAAAGGAGGCATTATGTTCAATAATTAGCCTAATAAGAACTGAGTACGGGGGACAATGAAATCCCAAATCTAGACACAATCCTTTGTTTGTAAGCTTTGCAGTATAGAAAGAATTTCTTACAACAATATACACATGTTGGTCAAAATTTAGGTCACTGTCCACGTAAGTTTCCAAATACCAAAAGACTGGATCAACTGTTATGGGCATATTGTCAGTATGGTAGTTCCCTGGTGTAGTTGACTTCCCAAAGTATACATTAATGAATTTTTTGGCATTTAGTTTCAGTGCATGATTTTGGTATGAGTTATTTATTTTAGACAAAGCTTCCAGCAGGATGGCTAAGTTATTTGAGGATTGTCTGCTCCCAGCTTGCAGTCATCTGCAAGCATAGCCAGCCAGAGCCCTTTGATATCCACTTTACATCAGAAAAGTAGATGCAAATAGAACAGGTCCCAGAACAGAACCTTGGGGGACTTTACTGGTGACTGGTCTTTTCGTGGAGGTCACTTCTCCTATTTTGGTTTCCTGCATCCTATCTGTCAGCTAGCTGACAATCCAGTAGGTGCCATAGGGTTTCTTTCCAGGTTTAGTTAGCTTTTCTACCCAGCTAGAGTGGGGAAGTGTATCAAAAGCTTTAGCCAGAGGTATGTGGTGTGGACTGCCTTCATACATTGCTTTGGTGACGTTATACTTTTGAGATTACGAACATAATTAAAAATGTCATTTGATTATCTTTGGCTTGCTGGCAATTTTAACCTCACACCTGACTTTAGTGGATTGTATTAAACTCCTGAATTGTTTATTTATTTCAGTGACAAGAACTGTAACATTCAGGGAATTACTCTTCTTACCTTTCATCAGAATTATTTCCTTTAATTATAAAGCCTGTTGATATCACGGTTCCACCATGTGGGTTTGTTTCTGGGGTTTGCCTTGCACTTGTTCCTATGGGGTACAGCTGCATCTATACAGCTGATTACATGTTGGTATAGTGTGATGGTATACATTTCTGCATATTCAGTGGAGTTAACTAGGTTTGGTGGGGATCTGAAGCTTGACAATGCATCTCTCAGGAGGAGGTAGTTTGCCTTAAAGAAATTTTTGAATGGTATCTTGGGTGGAAGGGATCTCTGGTTTCAATTTTATTTTGAAGCACTTTGTTTTATGGTCATACCTAACAAGTAATGAAGATACACATTGCATGGTGAACATATTCCTATAATAGTAAGGACAAGATCCAAGATATTATTCTTCCTAGTAGGTACTCTGGCTAATTGTCCCAGGACATTTATATTGAGCAAGTCCACAAATCTCTGTTCTTGTGTTCTAGTGCTGGTGCAGGTTTCCCAGTCTATAGATGGATAGTTTAGATTACCTAGGAATCTGGTACTGGGTTTAATAGTGACTGATTCATGTTACTGTAGATAGACATTGTGGCTTTCTTGTGTCAAAGTGGAACTTTTTATGGTTATTTGGACGCAAAGAAGCTCTAGTGCATCATGCTGCTTTACCAGCCTTGATGTGAGTCTCGTCTGGATGTAGATTAAGACGCCTTCACATTTTCCCTCTCCTGCACAGTAGCTGGTTTAAATGTGTAGAAGGTGTTATAGCCCTGCACAGCTTGAGGGTTTTGTGCTATTTTAAACCATTTCAATCACTTCACAGATGTCAGTGTCCTCCATAGTGAGAAGGGCTTGAAGTGAGTGGAGTTTCTTGTTTAAGCTCCTAGCATTGATCAGTAACACCTTCATATTTCCCTTTGTTTGTTTTGTTATGTTGATGGGTTTATGAGGCTGACGCTGGGTAAAAAGACACTAGGTAGGTAGACAATGTCTATGTCAATAATCAAAACCCTTGAGGGGACAAATGCACACCATCTTTTGCAAAGAAATGTGATCTGTCAATCATATTCTCCCATGCTGTTATATATTGGACCCCCTTCCCTTGAATGACACCAGAAACTAAGCCAGTTATTGAAATCAATTATTTTTTGCTTATATTATGGTATCTTCCTGGAAGAAGGTTGAATGCTGCTCAATGCTACTCATAACAGCCTTGGACACATAGTCTGAGAGCTCCATCATGTCTCTCTTCATATAGTCAGAGAGGTACACCTCAAATCAGTGACACCAGTATTAACTATGACAGAGTCACACTGGTACTTGTTGTTCAAGGACATGAGTGCATGTGTGATTTGATGGATATCGGTACCAGACAAGCAACTAATCATCACTCTTTTCGAGCTAAGCCTGTTAAGAGGCACATCTGTATGTCTTACAATGGAGTCACTTATAAAAGAATGTTTGATTGGGTCTGTGCCTGCCTTATGGGCTCAGCATGTGTGACTTTGGGACTACTCGTGTTATGTGAGGAAGTAGGCTTAACTTGCTGAGTTTGCTTTATGCCTGTGTTGTGGTTTGGAGGTCCTTGAGGTTTAGGCAAGTCAATCTTTACAACTACAACCAGACTATTTTGTGACTATGTATGTTGTGATGGCCTTGGAGAAGTATGATGTGTGATGCAATTTGGTGTCTGAGTTTACTGTGTGTGAGATTTTTCCCTTCAAGCATATTATATATGTTCATCTCTCGCCTACTGTGTCATGCTGTTTGAGTAATAGATTACTATAAACAGCATGAAAAATGTCTTACACTGTCTCAGGATACCCATCTCAATCAGGGTGGTTAAAGAAGTTATGGAGAAGTGTTTTAGAACAATGTTTGTGTGGACTTGCTACTCAGTATTTAAAAGTTCAATAAAAAACAACTAGCCTGAAAACCTTGTGCTACCAGCACAAACAATTTAATTATAGGAAAAAAAAGTTCACTAATTTAATACTAAAATAAGGTCAGTATACTCAATATTAAATAATTTTATCAAAGATTTTTAGCCTGGTAAGTAGTCTAAGGGGAGAGACTTCTCACAATTATACTTAAAGCTTATTGTCAACAGCCATACACAGGAAGAGGAAGAGACTTATGTTGTCACAGGAAGAGGGAGGGAATTATGTTGTCAAATTATCATAAGGGACAAGCAACAGCAGATACACTGGGTACTATTACAGGGTAGATAGGTGGGGAACAAAATTAGACTCTTAGCTGACTGGCCTGCACCTGCCTTAATGCAAAGCCAAGTCCTGAGATAGCCTGTCATACATTCAGTACATAAGAATGAAACTGGGGTTTAATACCAGCATCTAGACCACCTAAACAGCAAAATGCAGTGCACCTGTGTACTGAAATTACTAATATAGGCTTAAGAACCTTAGCTGAAGTAGTTACAGAGGGTTAAAATGAATTTAAAATAAGATCAAGAAATGAAAACACCTATTTTTATTTCTGTATGTAATAGAACTTCTAAAATGCAGCAGTAATTTAAAATATCACAACAAACAGCAGCTTGGAAATTCTTTTTTTTTAAAACACAGTTTTATTGATTTACATAGACAAAGGAAAAAAAAAGGAAACAAAAATATAAACATTCTTACAGATATGATGAATTAGTCCCGCAAGGTGAATATGAGTGATTCAAAATACAACCTATATACATATGTGCCAATACTAACAAAGCAAATCTATAAAACATAGCAATAAAGTATATCAGATAAAAACTTAACATACTACAATTCACCTTAAAACATCCATATATTTCTGGTGGGATGGGGGAAATTGATTATTCAACTCTTCCAGTTTGAAATTAATATGGGAAATGAATACTGAGGAATTAGTAGGCATGTTAAAAGATCAAGAATAGAAGGGGTGGGTTAAGGTATTTAGTAGGGAGTGACTGTTAATCATTTGACAGGAGTAGAAAGATAAAGTCCCATAATTTCTGGTATGAGGCCCGCTTACGAAGATGAATTATTAGCAACTTATGGGAGCTGATGTACTGGATAGCCAGTGCCTTAAAATCCCTCCAGGATAATTTAGAGCGATCCAGCCAGTGCTTTGTAATATAAAATTTAATCAGGAGGCAGAGAATAATTAGGGCATGGAGCTTAACTTTAGGCATATAGATATTCGTTATATGTAATAGCGCCAATTCCCAGGATAGTGTAGATTTGTGGTATCCCATTTTATCTAAGCGGACCTTAAGTGAACACCAGAAACTGTGTGAGTATCTACAAAACCACAGTATATGCATAATGTCTGCATGTGGGTACGAGCAGCAGGAGCATGCAGTGGAGTGATTTGGATCAAATTTGTTTAAGTGGACTGGGGTTAGCTATAAATTGTTTACAATTATGAATTGTGTATAAAGGAGTTTTTTATAGGGCAAATACATAAGAGTATGTTTTATAGCCTGAGATTTCTGTTCTATCAGAAGATTTGCATCCTGTCGATCCCAGTAGTCTGCAAATATGATTTTTCCCTGATTTAAAAAATTTAAAAAGGTGGAGAAGGACCTGTAAGCCATTGAAACCATGTTTTTCTTGTTAGTTAAGTTTTGAAGTAGGGTGGCTACCTGATTTTGTTCCTCCTCAGTACTAGGAGAGTTGTGAAGTATTGATATGGTGAGCTCTCTAAGTTGTCTCAAAATAGTGGTATATTTTTTAGGTAAACCTAATACCATACGTAGATCTGTTAAGGTTAGGTGGTTATATTTATGTATATCCCATAACGTAAAGTCTTTAATTAATGGGAGATCGTTCAGTTTAATCATTTTACCGTTCAAGTTAACATTTGGATTGAAATGAAATGGTTGAAAAAGGAGGAGGGCATTTCCTTGTTTAATGTTTTGGAATAGCTCTTGAAAGGTTTTAATTAATCCCTTCAAGGAAGGGTGTAACTTTAGCTTTTTAAGGTTGTATTTATTTAAAAAGGGTAGAGCTTTTGGATTGAGGTCATTCATTAGAGTATAATTATACCATAGTTTGACCCATAACGGAGACCAAGTATGGGAGTTTGGTTGGTAATTTGCGATTGTGTGAATCCTGTTTGCTTGGATAATTTTATAATATAAAAGTAGGTTATGCATTGCTAGCCCCCCCATATTTTTTGGCAGGGTGAGTCTTTGATATGAGATTCTGACCGATTTAGGGTGCCATAAAAATTTTGTGAAAATTTTGTGTATTTTGTTAAAGAAAGAGTTTAAGGTGATAGAAAAGGAGGCCTTCAGTTGGTAGAGAAGCTTAGGAAGAATATTCAGTTTAATGATAGAGGTTTTAGTAAGCATGGGGAATTTTAGCTGTTGCCATCTCGAAATGTCCAGGGAGATGAAAAGCCATGTTTTTGATAGATTAGACTGCAGAATAGAGGAGGAGGTGTGGTCATAAAAGACTCCTAGATATTTAAGGGAGTAGTCTACATGAGAGGACACATCTGGGAATAGATAATTTTTATGTGAAAAGGGACTGATCGGGAAAATAAAAGATTTATTTTGATTACTTTGATAGCCCGAGATAGAGACAAAGGTATTCAGGGACCTCTCTAACTTACTCATGTCAGTCAAAGGGTGTTCAAAGTAAAGGTTCAGATCATCAGTAAAGGCAGTTAAGCTAACCTTAGTGTTAAAAAGTTTAGGAATTGAATGGTATTTTTTCTGGGTTAAAAACAAGAAGAGGGATTCTAGGTATAAGTTAAATAATAATGGTGAAAGAGGGCACCCCTGTCTGGTACCGTTTGAAATCTTTATCGGTTGGGAGTATTGCCTGTTTATGTATAACCTCGTGTAAGAGCTGTGATATAGTGTTTTAATAATGTTGATAAAATCAGGTGGGATGTTAAAGGAAGACAATACTAGGAACAAAAAATTCCAATTTACCCTATCGAAGACTTTACTGGCGTCTAAAACCCAATCATATCTAGGGTTTCTTTCTCTTTTAGTAATATTTATCATAGTTTCTAGTGTTAGGGTATTGTCCCAGGTATGTCTATTGGGTATAAATCCTGTCTGTTCTGGAGAAATTAAAGTATGCATCACCTTTTTAAGCCTAGTAGCTAAAATGGCTGAAATAATTTTTATATCTACATTCATAAGAGAGATTGGTTCATAATTATTTATGTTAGAGGCATCTAGAGTATTTTTAGGAATTAGAATAGTTTTAGAGTGATTAATATATTGGTCAGTGATTCCATTTAATGAGATATACTCATAAAGTTGAAGCAGGATGGGAGCCACTTTAGTTCTGAATGACTTATAAAATTCGGGGGTATAACCATCTGGGCCAGGTGCTTTCCCTAGTTTAAGATTATCAGTAGCTTTGTGGATCTCTGAAATCATTATTGGGGCTGAGAGGGCATTCTCCTGGGACTTGGTTAGTTTTGGGAAAGTAAGATTAGCTAAAAATTTCTTCATCTCAGCATGAGAGGGTAGCATGTTGTTGGTAGTATACATATCTGTATATATTTGGTGGAATAGTTGAATAATTTGTGCATATGATTTATAAAGTGTGTTGCAATATTTAATAAATGTGATTCTAGGGGGATTTGGGCGTACAGTTTATCAATCTGGCAAGAGCTTTGGATGGTGTTTGTAAGGATTCAGAGTATTTAGCAATATACCTCAGTTCTTGAAGAGAAAAGTTGGATTGTTGGAATTCCAGCAATTCTTTTTGTTTGGTATGTAATTATTTTTCTATATCTAGGGAGTAGCTATCTAAAAGCTTATCACCTAAGGTCTTAATTTCTGATATTAGTTTATTTTCCTGCTCTTTATTTAGTTTTTTTAAGGTAGGTATCCTTCTTGATGTAGATTCCCCTCATCACAGCTTTACATGCTGCCCACCTAAGGATGTCATTATCTTGGGAGGGGGAGAAAAGTTCTTTTAAAGTAAAGGTAATTTCTTCATTTAGTGGTTGTTCTTTTAGTAAATTACTGTTTAGTACCCAGTTATAGTTCTTGTATGTTGGAGATGGATTAGTAGTAAGACCTATCTCTAAGACAATTCTTGAATGATCTGAAAGAAATCTAGGTTCAGTTCAAAATTTGATTTGTCCGTTCGTTAAAATGTTAGATATTAGAAAAAAGTCTATACGTGACCAAGAATGATGACACTTTGAGTAATAGGTAAACCCATTATTATTCCCAGAGTCACAGTCAAATGAGATAGAATCAATCAATTCAAAATCAAGTATCAACTCTCTCAGGGCTAGGGAATCCTGAAAATTTAGGACTTTCACTTTACTTGATCGATCTATGTTAGGGTCACTTACCATATTCCAATCCCCCCCATAATAAACATATGATTTGGGAATTTAAGTAAAAGGTTATAGACCTTCATAATAAAGTCTTGTTGCCCTGAGTATAAGCCATATACATTTAGGAATAGGACAGGTTCATTTAAATCATGTGATAGGCATGTAAAATAACACCATCTGCCCTCATGGTCAGCTCCCCTGTCAGTAATCATAGGTTTGAAAGATTTTTTTAATAATGATAGCAACCCCCCTTGAGTTATTATATATACCCAATGAAATAATATCCTTAACCCATTTTCTATTATTCTCTTTTTTCCACTCATCATTTTTCATGTGAGTTTCCTGTATGAAACACAGATCTGCCTGGGATTTATAAAGCAAATGTAATACCAAATTCCTTTTGTTTTGCATTTGAAGCCCCCTAACATTCCAAGGCATAATATTCCAGATTTTATCCATTTTTAATAGGAACAGAGTAACAATATGAGGGTATTTGGAATGTAGAATAAATAAAAAGTAATATATTTCAGTGTACTTGTAGTAAACAGTGATATATATATAAAGGAATGGCACATAACTCTCAATTCTAACCCCGTGCCTAGCCACAAATTCCCTATCATTGAGAGAGTAACAAAACTATGTACACTAAATAAGTATAAGTTTACTAAACAGGTGTCACATAAAAGAGTAATAAAGTACCAATAATATTTACAATCAATATACACCATTGGATTGATTCCCCAACAAGTCATCAAAAACCCTACTTATCCAAATAGCTTCCAAACACCGTGAGTTTACATGAAGAGAGTGGTTAACTATAATAGAGTTTACCATACACATGAAGTTCAGCAATTTCTAGCAGTTCTATGTATAGTCCTCTAGAGGATTTTAATACTAGAGACCCTTAGAGTTTAGCTAGTATTCCTCTGGTAGATATTAAAGTATCCGGGTGCGATTATTAAATTAACCTCAGGGAATACCCCTATACAATACTCAATACATTTATAACAGGATATGGTATAAGTGTTGTTCATTAGAATGGATATTGTAGTAAAATAATAAGTCCACGGAGTGATATTACATTATACCTACCTCCACTGAAACTCTTGACTATATATGCTTTTCTTCAAGCATTTGTCTAGTAGACTATATAATCCTCTTTAAACCATTGGTATATAAGCAGATAATAAACTTCAGTTGGAACCTATAAACATAATAAAATGTAAGAGCAATAGCCTAGGTGTATGGTCGCAGGGCAAGTTAAAACAGTTCTGGTTCTGCCTATTTGTAGTATCAGTTTAGACCGAAACTATGAAGTAATTACCCCTCGCCCTAATAGGCATAATAGTTTAGTTAGTACCATTGTTCATAATTGTTGCAGAGATCCATCATCCCCAGCCACCGATGTTAGTGATGTTTGTGCTTTCCTGGAATAACATGGTGTAATAGGTCTTCAGTGGAAGTTTATTGTTGCGTTTCCGGGTCTGGATGAGTAACATTTAAAACCTGTACCTGTTGTTACAGTCCGGGGATCCCTGGAACAACTAAATTTGAGATAAATGGTCCCACTAGACCGGATAGTGATCTAAACAAAGCGTTTAAGTAATTATTATTTTCCAACCACTTGAAAGGTAAACTGTCATCCGGAGAGGCATATGGAGCAGCAGACAGTCTCCGACATTCAAACATAGTCCTCGGAAGTGTTTAGCATGTGGAAGGCGTTGATCCAAAGCATTTGATAAAGATTATGTCTGCCTCTTTTGGTGAGGACATAGTGAATTTCACATCTTTAAAGGTAAATGACAGAGAGTACGGAAACCTCATTTGCAATTTAATTTTTCGGGCAATAAGTTCGGTACAATAGGGGGAAATCAGATGCAAACCAAGTCCGGTGCACAGAGTCTTCCCACCGTTGGTAACTGTTCAATAAATCCACTTTAAACAGTAGAGAAAAGTAGTAACCAAAGGAGCACAGGCTAAAGTAGGTTAAAAATTTATTTTAAGCGCTTTTCGTCTGCCTTAAAACACAAGACTTCATCAGAAACTACACTCAAGTCAAATAACCCGCCATTTATATGCACAACTGATCTACCAAATCACATTGCTTAAAGACACAGTAGGAAAAATAATAAAAAAGTCAGGGACTTAAAAACAATATACACTCTAATCCTAACACCAACCATTTCAATACCCACTAATACACATTAGTTGTTGCATGAAATAACATGACATAACAATAAATATAAATATTGAGAAAAAATAACAATAGGGGGAAAGTTTGCGACAATTTTCTCTAATTTCAAGGGGTAGGTCCTGTGAGATATTAATGGTTTGGTTATTCCAAGAGAAGTTGTTTGATTTTTTGTAGGCTGCAAGAATATTTTGCACATCTTAGTAATTGAGCATTTCACGTAGATGGGTCTTGGGGATGAAGTAGCTTGTTGTTTCCGTAAGGCTCTATGCGCTCTTTCGATAGTATATTTAGTTGGAGAGTTATTCACATGTAGAAGATTATTAAATATTTGATAGTGGTTTCAATTAGTTGGTAGGATTTGTATTTGTCAGAAAGACCCCTGATTATTAGGTTATTGCGTCTGCTTCTAGCCTCTAGGTCAACAATCTTCGCTTGGATGTCATATATTGTTTTGTCTCTAGACTTAACTTGTTCTTTTAGATGTTCTATTTCTATTTCATTTGAGTTGGATTTACCCTCTACCAAGTCTAGACGATTGGCTATTTTATTTATTGCAGATCCGAAGGAGTTCATTTTTTCAGATAATTCTTGAATAGCTGAGTGTAGTGGAAGTAGGGCACTTTTCAGCTTGTCAATCTATAGTGCTCCGTCAACTTTCTGCTTAACCGGATCTTTTATTTGTTGTTGTAGGCTTTTAGATGATCTCAGTCTTTTTGCTTCTTTCTCCGGTGAAGCTGATATAGCAGATAGTTTTGCCTTTGTACTTTGAAAGTCCATATTTTCAATTTCCTTTGGCATTGTTAGCTTTGCTTCTTATGGGTACTGTCAATTGCTGTGGTGCTGAAAGTTCAGGCCTCTAAATATCCACGTGTAGGATCGCTGTCTTCTTGCTTTTGATTAAACCGTGCAGAATTATAGCACTAGCCCCATGTATTTGTATAGGTTTCAGTTCTAATTTCTTTTAACAGATTTGATTTTAAAGGTATATGGTTTATATCCAGGAATTCACTGAATTTAGTGTATAACCCAATATAAGAAGTAGGAGCTATGAGGAGAGGGTACTTCTCAGATGACCACCATTTTGGAATCAACAGCTTGGAAATTCTTGGACACTTAGATCTGGGTTTACTGGCTTGGAGTTGGCTTAATGCAATGACTAGTCCTGAACTAGCCTGATATACACTCAGTGCATAAAAATGAAACTAAGGTTTAATATCAAAGGTTAAATTAGAGACCATTAGGGCTTTAAAAATGATTCATGGCAAGGAATCTCTAGACAGCTATAGGTGAAATGACAAGACAACCAGCAGAACCTTGATGAGAAAGGAAACTGTTTTGGAAGCTGTTGTACTGAGACAGTGGAAGCTACCAGCCGGTAGGAGGAATTCATTTGAAAGACTGAGAGCTGTAAGTACTGAATGGCTTTGGAAACCATTTAGAGCATTTACTGTAGCTTTGAAATGGATAATTAATTACTATGACCATGCTCCTTTTACAAGGCATTTATTTGGCTGAGTCCTTTGTTCACATTGATCCCAAGATGAAAGAAGGCATTGCTTTAAATATCCTTATTAATAAACCTATGTTTATTATCTGTAATGCTTCAGTAAATTACTGATGTTATGTTGTCCCATCTCGCCTTCAATCTTGCTGGTTTGTTGAGTTTGGAGCCAATCTGCAGCTCTGACTTAGCCAATTTACTATAGCTTGAGAGCTTTTACTGACTTGAGGCTACCCCTTATCTCAGCATGCCTAGCGGTAGCTACCCAGATATCGTTTGCTGCTTGCAGCGTTGAGATTGAGACTACTGGCTCAGGCTAAGTACTTTGTGTTTTTTTCTATTTATCGCTATTTTTCTAATATTTTTGTGGTTGTGTTGACTCATTAGAGTGTATACTATCTCCTGTTAGTCTAGTGACCCCTTTTTCTGCTTGTTGTGGTGCTTTTGGCCATCGTTTTTTTTCCTCAGGCCTTGCTTTCCCCTTAGAGCATGTTTAAAATAGAGGGTTCTTCTTTTTCCACACCCTTTCTGGGATAGCCATTAAAGTTAGAGGCTCTCCCATTGTGGGTGTCGCCATTTAAGTTAGAGGCTCTCCCCCTTCTTTCTTCTCCCCATCAAAAAAAAAAAAAACAAAGTTCTTCCTTTTTTGTTGTTGGGAAACCTGTTACAGCCTGGTTGCAGTTAGTTGTTGTGTGCTGTTAGCTGATAACTTTGAGCTTTTTCTTGTGCTGTGAAAAATTTCTTTTGTTTAGTGTTTACCATGTCTAAAGAGTCAAAACCCTCTGGATTTAAAAAAATGTGACTTGTGTTGCCAGAAAATGTCCCTTACAGATGGGCACATGAGTTGCTTTTGCTGTTTAGGGGATGTTCACCTGCAGGACTCTTGCTCGATCTGTCACACTTTCAGGTCCATAGTCCTGCAGGTGAGAAGAAATAAGCTAATTTCATGTGGCCTCCCAAAGAACCCTTAATCTCAGGGTCCTCAGCCTGCTAAACATGCCAAGCCATCAGTGTTGAGTTTGGAACAGACAAAAATCACTGAAAAGCCTTCGGCTCTGTCAGCATTGGCTCTGACAAAGCTAAATCTCTGGTCGCTCCATCTCTGTCCTTGGAGCCAGTCCTGACCCATAAGAGATCAAGGTCTCCTTCTTTGGAGCCAGTACGCTCTGCTCCACAATCTCCTCTGCTGCAGTCACCGGTCCTCTTTACACTCCTCTTGATCCACCAGGCTTTCGGATCACGATGTAAAGAGAGTGGTCAACAAGATCCTCAAGTCACAGGCACTTGCTAAATTACTTTTGAGCCTAGCCCATAATTAATTGGCTCCTTCAGCCCATCCAGTTTCTCCATCGGATCCTCCTCCAACTTTCTTGAGCTCGAAGCTGGAAGAGGTCATGGTGGTGGGAACATCAGCTCTGATTTCTTCTCCCTTATAGGTTCTGATGACCACTCTGATATCCTTGATGTCTCAGTCCATCGAGGGATCTGGGCTCATAAACTCTCTCACCTGCTCCGAGGGGGAGAATGTCATCGTACCCTTGTCTGACCGCACTCTCCCTCTTGGAGCTTCAGTGCAGGTGAGCCCAGCTCTCACATCAGCCTTGGAGCCATTGCTCCTGGTTCACAGAAGATCTCTGGGCTCTTAGGAGCTGACAGCTCCTTCAACTCAGGACTGTGGTGCCTGCAAGGTGATGAAGAGCGTGCTGCCTCCTGAGACTGCTCCACCCTCAGCTCCATTGTCTCCTTCTCCGTCAGTACCTGTGCCTGCCTGTGTCCCTTCTCCTGCCTCCAAGCATAGGGAACCTGTGCCCCAGGGCATCCCACTGGGTGATGCCACCTCTTCTGAAACCTCCCCTGAACATTTGGAGGAGGTCCCTCAGAAGAAGAAATGTAAGTGGAAGCATCTAGACTCCCCAGAGTCTATCACTTCAGATACAGACTTGGAAGAATTGGAAGGGTCCTCACAGTCCCCCTCTGAAGATGTTTCTTTTTCAGACATCTTGAAAATCCTTAGACAGAGGGGTGGCTAGAAGTCCCTAGCCCCTTCTGAGGATGAGTCTGTCTGCCTGGATGCATTTGGTTCCCAACCCTCCACCTCTTGGGTGTCTCCGCCTTTTGACCCACTTTTGTCTGTAGTGAGTCGAAAGGCGTGGAGTGCTCCAGAAACCATGGAACCCATTCCAAGGAGACCGAATACATTTTATTATTGCTCCCGAGGATAAGTCTTTCCTTTCCAAAGGGGTCCCTGTTGATGCCATCATGGTGGCAGCAGCCATTAAGAAGGAACTTGTGAAAACATCTTCATCTGTCCATCTGCCAAACAAAAAGTCTCGTACGATGGATAGGTATGGGAAGTGTATGTTTTCTTCAGTGACCTTTACTCTCAGGTCACTGAATTACTTGTCTCATTTCACAAGACTTCAGAGGGATCTCCTGAAGGAGCAAGGTGATACCCTGCAAAATCCTACAGCTGAAAGAGTTGTGAACAAGGCAGTTTCCCAGCTTGCGACCTTGACCTTTGTGATTAACTCCTCCATGAAGCTCATTTCTTATGCAGCAGATGGAGCATGTAAGGCAGCAGGTACCAGAATAGTTTTGTGGAGACACTCCTGGGTGCACCTTTGTCAGTTTGTGGAACCATTTAAGTCTTCATTTACCAACACTCCCTTCGATGGCTCATCCTTGTTCAGGCCTCAGGTAAAAGAGACTCTCTCCAGGTGTGAACAGGATGGCAAGACTCTCTCTCTGCCATAGGAGTCCATTTTGCCACTCCATCTAGACCCTATCCTAAAGTGGAAAAATGCGGTTCTGAAAATCTCAGGGAGCTTTGCCTGAGACATGTTGAAATTTTTCCCCCAGGGGCAGAGGGGGGAACAACAATGGAAGATGCCACCCACATAGCAGAGGAGGTCCGTAACAGCAGGGTGACAGAGATACTTTCTCTGCTAGGCCTTTTCAGCACTCCTGAAGGGAGGCCTGGCTGTCCTCCTCTGGAGGCAGTCAGGGGCAGACTATCACTGTACCCAACAGCCTGGCACTCTATCACAAGAGAAACATGGGTACTATCGATAATATCCAGGGGTTACAAAATTCCCTTTTCTCAGTCCCACCCTCAAATGACAAATGTTCTATCCCAGATGTTCCACCCAGTCTTTGGGATCATGCAATCCTAGAGGTTCAAAGATTACTAGAAAAAAGAGCCATCCAGAAAGTCCCTGCAAACCATATCAGATCCAGAACTTACTTAAAGTTCTTTTCAGTTCCAAAAAAGACAAGGGAGTTGAGACCCATTTTGGATCTCAACAAACTAAACCAATCAGTAAAAAAGATGAAGTTCCGGATGGTAACACTGCAGTCCAGTCTTCCCTTCTTGGTTCAGGACAATTATATGTGCTCCATAGATCTCCAGGATGTGTACTACTATATAAAAATGGACCAGCAATCCAGGAGATTCCTACGCTTCTGGCCGGGAGCCAGTCATTATCAGTTCAGGGCCCTGCCCTTTGGTTTCACCACAGCCTCCAGGGTGTTCACAAAGTGTATGGCAGTGGTCACAGCTCACCTGAGGCATCTAGGATTCCAGGTGTTTCCATATCTAGATGACTGGCTCCTCACTGCTACCACTGAGCATCAACAGATCAAAGCATGGAACTACACAATCCAAACTTGCTCCCAGTTAGACATCACCATAAACTACAAAATGTCTGCCTTATTGCCTTGTCAGTCTATTACCTTTATAGGGGTAGACTTAGATACAAGATGCATGATAGCAAAACTGCCTCAAGACAGGGTGTTAACCATTCATCAGCAAGTTTTGTTTCTCATAAAGAAGATGAGAGTTCAGGAAAGACAAGTTTTACAAGTCCTGGGCTCAATGGCTGCTGCAATTATACTAGTTCCTTTAGCATGCTTCCACATGCGGATTCTGCAGTGGCTTCTTTTTGCTCAGTGGTCTTTTCAGGATTTGCTAATGTCACACATGATCTTGATCATGGAATCTTCCAAAAAGGACCTAGTATGGTGGCTTGTCTCCTCCCAGGTGACTCTGGGCAGACCCTTTCTAGACTCCCATCCTGTAGCCACAGTGACCACGGACACTTCCTAGATAGGGTAGGGTGGCATTATCTAAGATGGACTGTCCAAGGCATGTGGCAATCTCATGAGTACCATTTGCATATCAATGTTCTAGAGATGAAGGCAGTGCTTCTGCTGTTGCAAGAACTTCATGACTCTCTACCTACCGGGACCATTGCAATTCAGACAGACAATATGTCAGTGGTATGGTACATCAACATGCAGGGTGGAACCAGATCTTACCCCTTGTGTCAGGAGGTGCTTCAAAAATTGGCAATGCATGATGTCTTCCAAATGTTTTCTGATTGCGATGTACATTCCTAGAAAATCCAACGTGATAGCGGACAGGCTCAGCAGGGCTACCCTCATGCCTCACGAGTGGTCCTTGAAGCAAGAAGTTGCAGACTTGATTTTCTGCAAATGAGGCCAGCCATGCTGAGCTCTTTTTGCCACTCCCCTAAACAACAATTGCAGCAGCTATTTCACCCTAGTTCCCACTCCGGGACAGTCCCCCAGGGATGCACTTGTTGACAATTGGCCTCCAGGGCTACTATAAGCCTTTCCATCTTTCCCTCTAATTCCAAAGGTACTTCAGAAAGCAAAATCATTGGGATGCAAACTCATTCTCATTGCTCCTTACTGGCCTCATCAGATATGGTTTCTGCTTCTTCATCATCATCTTCAACTGGAGCCTTGGATGTTGGACTCAGTTCTGGACCTCCTGATGCATCAGTCAGGCAGGCTTCACCCATCCCTCCAAACTCTCAAGCTGACTGCTTGGTTACTCCACTTCCAGTCTTAGCCAGGCTCCCAAACATTTCCTCTGCTGTACAACACATCCTAGTGTCTTTCCATAAGCCCACTACCAGGAGGATTTACACTAGCAAATGGAAGAGGTTCTCTTATTGGGTGAAGAGTAATTACATGGATCCCTTCACTTCTTCTGTTCACAAGATTCTTGACTTTCTGGCCGAAACCTTAGAAAAGGGGGCAGCTGCAGCTACTATTAGGGCCCAACTTGCTGCCATCTCCAATTTTCATGAAGGAGACTTGGGTTCTAACATTATGTCCCATAAATTATGCAGAGCATTCTTACCAGGTACAACACATTTACATCCCCCAGTAAGAGAACCCCCCCAAGGATGTAAACTTGGTTTTACCTTCAATGGTTCTGACACCCTTTGAACCAGCAGCATCTTGCCCCCTGAAGTTTCAATCTTGGAAAACCCTCTTCTTGGTTGCTATAACCTCAGCTAGATGGGTTTCTGAAATACATGATTTGTCTATTCGCCCACTGTATCTCATTTTTCACAAAGATAGAGTCTCTCTTAGGACCAATCCCTCTTTCTTGCCAAATGTTCAGAGTATAACTTTAATCAGTCCATTGAGCTTCCTGTGTTCTTCCCTAATTATGGCAACAAGGCAGAGTATAGACTACACCAATTGGATGTTCATAGACAATTACATTTTTATTTACACAGGACCAAAGACCTCAGAAAACCAGACAATTGTTTATATCCTTTGCTGACAATAAACAAGGTTATCCAGTTTCAAAAGTGACCTTATCAAAATGGCTGTTGGACACAATCAGTTATTCATATGATTTGACATTTAACCCGGGCCTTAGCTACCTCTGTTGCCTTCCAAGCTAAATTGCCTTTAGATTCAATTTGTGCAGTAGCAACATGGGCAAATCCTTATACCTTTATCACTCATTGCAAAGTGGATGTGTTCTCCTGGAATGGGGCATCCTTTGGTTCTGTGATCCTGAAGAGTTTATTCCAGGGAACCACCCAATAACCAGGTGCTGGGGATGTGGTCCCAACCAGCAAGAATGAAGGCAAGATGAGACAACATAACATAAAGAAGTTATGTACTTGCCATAATGTCCCATGTTTGTTGTCCTTCATCTTGCCTTCCTTCTTGCGTCCCCCCTTACTTCCCCCTTCCTGGAGGTTCAAGAGGAGTTCTTTATTGGTTACACTGGCTGAGTTTCCTGCTGACATACCAGGTTAGTTAACCATGCATTGTCTTTTTCCTCTTTCCTTCCTACCTTAGATGTATAAAAGCTTAGTAAAAGTTGTTTTTTTGCTATGTATGTCTAGTGTGGGCTATTACAAATGAGATCTGGGTAGCTACTGCTAGGCATGTTGGGATAAGGGGTAGTCTCGAGCTATAGTAAATAGGACGAATTGGAGCCAAGAATTGGCTCCTAACCCAACCAACCAGCAAGAAGGAAGGTGAGATGAAGGACAACAAACATGGAATGTAATGGTAGATACATAACTTCTTTTTTCTGTTACTTCAAGCCTAACTAAAATGCCACACTGATGAATAATGAGGAAATACCAAATAATGATTTCCCATAGCATGACTTTAAATGGCACCTGTAAGTCAAGTTACTCTGCCTGAGCTATTTTTCCCCAACTTTGCTTTGCAATTTAGGTGTCTGTGAGTGAATATGACTGGTGAAAGGAGAAACTCTTAAATGACAACACTGAAGCATTTTTTTTCTTCTGGATTATTGACTCACTAACATACTTTGTGAAGAAAACAACAACCTTATACCTATAGAGGGACTTGCTCTGACTATAGAAAGATATTATATCTTTTGTTCATTAGAGAATCCTCATGGTAGTAAAAGGAGATATTTCCTATAATTGTGTACTGTGTTTAAACCTGTATATTCTACAACTACATTTTGAATTGCGTGTACTGCAAAACCTCTGTTACATTAAAACAAAACAGAAAAGTTTATGGAGATGTTAGGAAATTCTGCAAAAAATCTTCAAGCTGCTTTTACTGCTTTGCTCAGTTGAAGAACTACAAGAAAAACCTAGCAAAGCTAGAGTTTTCATTGTATGATACCTTAAACTTCCTGTAATAGAGGTTCATGGGGTATATGCAAATGACTCCTTAAGGCCATCAAGTGTTTCAGCTATATAGCTTTTGAATGTTCATGACTTTTTACTTTTTCTTTTTCAGTCTTTGTGGATACTTTCAAGCCAATAATGCCAAACCCCACTAGGCTTTGGTTTGGATGTTAGTTGGGATATTTTGCAGATACCTTAAGGGTTATGAACATCAGCTGGGTATAAAGACACTGTGTTTCTAAAGTATAGCCAAACAGTCCACTTATGCTATGCTGATGATGTCATAAGAAGGTTGAAACATGCATGTGCACAGTTAGATGGGTTTGGCCCATGGGCCTTTATCACAGGATGTTTTTAAGGTATCACACAGTGAAAACTATAGCTTGGCTAGGATTATCTTGTTGTTTTTATTAATTGGTTTGTCTGTGTGACCTTTTTACTGTTTTGCCTTACTCAAGTGAAGTATATCCAATAACCAGCACTTGATTAGTTTATTTCAGAGAAGTGCTTTGTTAGATCAGCTTTTACTTAACTCAAACAACAAATCAATGGAGTAGGAAACCAAACTGCTGTATTACTGAGTGACCACACTCAGTATACCATTGTAGAAGCTCTGGTTGAATGACAATATAGAGCCATACCTGGTGCTGGTCAAGAAATCTGTTACATGAGCTGGCCTCAAGAAGAGTGGGCCAGGATTCTGTTCTTGCACTTGCCTTCTGATGCTTTGACAGCATGCATAGACCTGGAGAGTGATGATGCATACAGTTATAAAAATCTAAAGAAAGAAATTATATTCTTCCCTCATTAGACTAATCATCCAGTATAATGCCCATTTGGCATGTACCTCACTGGACACCTGCAACAGCTGGAGAGGTCACAGAAGTACCTCACGAAGAGGATCCTAGGAATGCAACACATGTCCTACACAGACAGACTCAAAAGATTCCAAAGATTCCAGCTATTCTCTGTCTCATATTGCCTACTTAGAGGCGATCTCTGCTTGACTTACAAAGCCATGTCTGACCCAGCTCTGTTAGAAATGCTAAATCAAAAGAAATCCCAATCCCACCGCACCACATGCTCCAGAGACTTCAACCTCATTACCACAATCAACAAAACATTCTGGAGGGACAGGTTCCTCACCCAGAGACTGCCCATGCTCTGGAATAGTCTTCCCATACATGTCAAGCAGAGCACCTCACTGTCCCTCTTCAAGAGAAATCTTGATGAGTGGATGGGTAATAGAAAGTTCACCTCAGGGATCACTCAAGTGGCTCTGCTTAATAGAGGCATTGGGAACTAACGTCGGGCAGCATGATCCCAGGGTACTTCTATGGGCTAGGCTTGTAAAGGCTCCAGGGCCATTAGCCTAGTACACACCTATGAACCTATGAACCTATGAATAACAGACTAGGTCTGATGCTTCAATTGACTGTTCACATCTGGGCATTCAGCACTGACAGGCCAGTACGGTCACAAATGGCTGATGCTATACATATTCTAAAATTGTGGTTAGAAACTGAACTTAATGATGTACAAAACATTTTAGAAATTGTACATCTATAATTTAAAAAAAAAACACTACCAAGCAATTTAAAAAAAAGTGTTTTTTTTCTTAGAGAGTCAGGGTAATTTGAACACCTTAGTATTTCAATAATGATATTGTTGTTAGCTGAAATTTTGAATTTTAAGTCATTCTTGTATGCAGCAAGGGCTAAGAATAAGACATCCCATGTAGTTATGGACATTCTGAGATAATGTATGCATTGACTAATGTTCACACAACTAATCTGTAGAGAAGTGGATACAGGATGTGAGAGCTGTAGTTACTCAATTCCCCGGATTCACGAAACCTCCGTGTAAGACTTAATATGTCTTACTCAGAGGCTGCAGTTGAACAGTATGACGTCAGCATGCCATGAATATTCATGAGGGCACGCTGACTCATCCGTAACTCTTCCACGGACTGAGTAGGAAAGCAGGGGGCATGTCCGACTGCCGAACAGTCTAAATGTCCACGCTTCTGCAAGCTTTTAAAAAGCATAATGTCAAGGCACAAGAGTGAGTTCGCTCAAATGTAGATACACCCAGCACCACACTCCCTGACACTGTAAACCCCCATTACAGTTATAAAATGTAAAACAGTTTTTTTTTTTTTAAATCCATGATATAGCTGCCTGTATTTGCGCATGTGTGCGCGTGTGTGCCCATTGCTTAACCACAGTTAGCAATTGTGACATCGAAGAGCATATAAGAACTACTTATGCAAATTCAGCCAAATAGCAATAGCGTAATGGTAGAGCATTCACACAAAAAAGAGGCATTCACGGTTCGAATCCCACCACTTCCCTTCTTATTTATGCTCTAAATCAGTATATGAAATAATACCTGACATATATTATTAAAATATTATTAAAAGCAGTGAAATGGCCAATGTATTAGTGAAGAAAATATATAGTTTTAAAGATTCCAGATATATAATAGCTTGCCCTTAAGCAGCGCTTTACCCAGCGCAATAGAGTTGCCCAGAGTTTAAAAGCACTTTACCCAACGCAATGTGTTTGCGCGGACATGCGTGCTGCACCAACCAGGGCACCGAAGGGCACTGTGGAGCAACGTAGAGCTAAGTTGCTTAAAAGCAGCCACACCCCCTAGCCTGTCTAGACAGTATTAAAATAAAAGAATGACAAGGTTCGAACCCAGAGTATCATAATCAAAGTACAGAACCACCAAGCCATGACAGCTTAGGAGAAACAGCCTCTGTTAACATACATATACTTAGAAATGGTAGATTAACCATGACTAAGCAGGTCTGCAGCCAGCTGACAATAGTCAAAATCGGCCAATCACTACTGTTGTATGCCACATTCCTATCTCCCCATTTACCTTTCTGTAAAAGAAATGAGCACGGGGGTTAGCGGGAGTAAGCAGTTGTAAACAGTAGTAAGCGGGTTTGCACCGGTGTGCGCATGTGTGCGCTTAGCATAGTATTGCAAAATTAGCTAAGCTAAGCTTCGCTTAGTATTGCTAAGCATCACGCAGACCCATGCAAACCTGCTTACAACCACTAAAAAGTGCCTTAGTCACTCTGTATGACAAGGCCCTTGTACTGTTCAGCAGCAAAATAAAATATGCTAGTCCGTCTCGAACCCCACACCTTGGACTCACCAGTCTGCATGAAGTACCACTAAGCCACACCATATATACAATAACTTGGTGCTAAAAGAAATATATCATGCATTACAATGAGTGAATGTAAAGGGACAATAGGAAAGCCATAGGAACACATTGCAATAACTACTGTTGTATGCCAGTTAATTCTCTAATTCAAAAAGTAAGTACATACTCCCATGTATCCAGTGTTAGAATTAGGAGGTGTGAGTAAACCTACACACTGAGAAGAGTGTACTGGAAGAAGCAGCAGTCAGGTTTCAGTACAGCATGCATATCACTAGCTACAACCCTAGCTTCAGATATGAGACATATACCAACCTTCTGACTGAGACAGCAGTGTCCAGAGCAAACAAGCATGGGCCCCACCCTGCCAAACTGAAAGGGCTACGCCTACCTAACCTAGCATTTTATAGCAGTGTTCTGAACTCACAGTGAGTACTGCAATTAGCACACAGCAGGCTGCATGCAATTACTAAATGGTGGGCACCAACTGGTGCAGAGGCCATCACATGCACATGTGCAGATACCTACAAAAGCAGCCTGTACTTGCTGTCCACACATGCAATAATACCATTGCAGCAACTGGAGAGAGAGAGAGAGAGAGAGAGAGAGAGAGAGAGAGAGAGAGACAGACAGACACACAGACAGAGACAGACAGACCGACAGACAAATAAACAGAGGCAGTAGGAGACACCAAAAAAAATGTCAACAGGTACAACAGACAGAGGTCAGAAATACAAAGGTAAGGTATGTAACAGATATGTATTTGCTGTCATCTGAATGATGTGTCTGAAGGGAACTTTACATACTGTGAACCCTCCATATGTGGCAGCAGTCCGTATCTATATGTATATGCAGATGTGCATAGGGCAAGGGACATACTGCAACTGTTAGTGAAGGCTGGACATATATATGTAGTTTAAAGTTGCTATATGCACATATCTATGTAGGTTGTAGTATGTGGCATTGAAAACAGCAAGCAGTGCAGGTATATGTCATGTGGTGGTTAAATGCTGGGGGACTGAGTTACAGCCAGTGAGGCCTGCTAAAGCTATACAGCCTGAGGACAGTGAAATGCATTCTGCACAACACTGTGCAATATTATTACATAATTGTATGTCTCACAACTGTTTCATAATTGATATTCCTACCATGAAAGGTGGGCAGTATATGTGCCTATATGTGCATGTATATGTACAGCAATGGATGTTTACAAATATGTGTGTGTGTGTGTGTGTGTATATATATATATATATATATATATATATATATATATATATATATATATATGTAGATATATAGATATATACATATCTAGATATATATAGCTATATAGATATGTAGATATATAGATATATACATATATATATATATATATATATATATATATATATATATATATAGATATATATATATATATATATATATATATATGTATCTATATATATATATAGATATATATAGATATATATATATATGTATATATATATATATATATATATATATATATATATATGTATATATATATATATATATATATATATATATATATATATATATATATATATATATATATAGTTTGTATTTATATAAATATACATACATATATATATATATATATATATATATATATATATATATATATATACAGTGAGAGAGGGAGACATGGGGTCAGATGTATTGCAACAGGTGCCTGGTGACCAAGTCATGGACTGAACACCAGTGTTGATACTGCAGTGCCATACCCCATTCCAAAACACTTTACCCAGTAACTGCCAGATAGGTGGCTGCCTGCCTAACACTGAATGTTTCAGAAGGGAACATGGGACACAGGTGGACAGTAGCCTCCCCTTTGATATTCACAGTGCCACACTAGTCTTGTAATCTGTCTATGTGGTATGTGTCATCACAAATGTTGTGTCATGTAGGGAAATATAGGTCAGTGTTACCCTCTACTTATCACAATGCCCCATGTGGTATGTACCTCACATGACAACTATAGCAAGTGGAAAGGCCACAGACCTACCTCACAAAGAGTAATACTGCCCTCAAACACATACCCTATGCAGACTGACTCACAAAACCACAGCTACAGTGCGTTGCATACTGGCCACCCAGAGGTTACCTCTGCTGTACATACAGAGGTATGTCACACCCATAGCAGTCAGACAACCACCATGTCAGCACCTCACAATCCCACCGGGCTACACGGCCTAAGGCCCTAATCCCTGCCACCTCACTAAACAGCACATGCTGGAGGGATAGGCTCCTATCTGAAAGTATGCCATACTGTGGAGTAAACCACCCAGCATTAACAAACAAGGCTCTTCAGTAGCAGATGTCATACATACCCCTGATGATTGTCTGGGAGATAGGTAACACACCCTGGGAATCACCTCTGTGTATCCAGTTGACAGGAGCAAGTGGAATCAAATTACATGTGTGTCAAAAGCCAGGGTAGCAGATGGCTAGGCTGCTGTAGGCCCTAGGGCCAATAGCGTATTACCTACCTATGACACTATGCACACACACATGTACTCAGTGCAATACCTGCTATGTGAGGTTGAATGAGTGTGACAGTGAATGTGTGCAAGGTCTGTAATGATAGCTTAGTGTGAGGTTGTTTCTGTCATGGTAGTTTGTGTCCTAGGTGTGAGGCCAGAGAAAGATGTGTCAGTTATTGGAATGCAGACATAGTAGGATGGCATATGTTGTGATGTAGTTCCCTGTGTACGACTGTGGTGTCCCATTGTAGGCTGAAGCAGTACATGTTTGCTCAGTAAGTGGTACTGCTGGTGAATACAGCTGACATTTTAACTGTTGTACTACCTGAAGCTGTAGGCCTAAACAGCACAGTATGGTGTATGTTCACATTCCCTGGTAACACTGTCTTGTGTGTTTCCTGTAGTCTGCACAGATTACATACCTCAGGCATAGGTATCTGTAAGTAGGGGCACACAGTACTGTAAGGTACACAAGTAATGCTCATCTGTGTCAGCATGCATTTGTGTGTTGTATGAATGTCTGATGTGTGTGTAATGATGACTGTACCATGTCCACAATCACATGTGTGTTACAGGGTTTGCGTGTGTACCTAGCAACATGTATACTCTGTTACAGCAGTATGCCAGCTATAATAACAACTGTGCACATATGTTAGGTAGGGGTATGGCATCAACGACTAGGGTGGGTTACTGGTAATACTGTAACTGTACTTCACATTCATTGCAATGGATGACATATGTCTTCATGCATTAGCTTGATATGTACCCCCATGGCGCGCTTGTGCATTGTATCCTAAACAGTGTACCGAGTACTGGTGTATACTGGTTTGTTATATGGAGTGCGGTAGGCACTGTCAGCCAGTCGTGGGCTGAGCACTGATATGTGGTATTGAACATGTGTATCCTCTGACAGACGAACAGATGCTATATATGGCAGTTAACTGATATCTGTACTGTATAATGTTAAGTGTGCCACATGACTTGCTCACACATATTGTTTACTTGTCTTCCAGGCTTATGGCTCATCAAAGGAATCCCTCCTACACAGCCGCAGAGGAGCAGGAAATACACCACAGCCTGGTGCAGCACTATACCCTGCTGTTTTCCAGGGCCAGCCAGCACCAGCATGAGCATACTGCACTGTGGCAAGATCTTGTTCGTCATGTAAATGACATAGGCATGCATAACCGGACATATGAGCAGGTACGCCATCACTGCAGTGATTTAATTAGACTTGTCCGGCAGTGTGCGTCTGATATCCATAGACAACAGCTTGCCACAGGTGGTGGGGTGGCCATACATTCCCCCCTCAGCAGAGTGGAGGAACTGCTCCTAAGCATGGTGGCTCCAGGCCTACAGCAGCAACAACATCAGACATGTGTCATCATGGAGGCTGGAGTTACCCAGCATGATGACATGGAGCATGCAGGTAACATGCCCTAGCTGTAGACTACTGTTACCTGTATTGTTAGATTATGCATATGTGAGGCGTGTACTGTGTTTAGCAGTTGTGCTGCCTATTGTGTGCAATACTGATATTTGAATAGTATCAGTACAACTATGCCTGTTGTTCTACTGTAGTTTAGCACACTCACAGTAGCAATGCCACAGTTGTGGCCACTGACAAACTGTGTCATATTCTTGTAGGTCCCTCTGGTGTGACAGCAGGGCAGACAATACATGCTGGTGAGTGTGTTAACATTTTAAATTTGGTATTGAAATGTGCATGTCATAGATGAGGTGTAGGCCAAGTACACATAACACACCTATGCATAATGCATGCTGTGCATGTTTGCTGTGAGACGTTAAACATCTCAGTAAAGTCAGTAGCTGCCTCAGTCACATGCAATACACAGAGCATCAGACACAAATGTGGCAATACTGTACTGCACATTGTATAGGCATAGTTGGCACACATGTACACAACATAACACGTTTGTCATACGCAGTACACCTCAATAAGGTACACATAGCATAACCGGACACCCGCTGCCAGGTCACACTTCATTATCCCACATGTCATCCACAAACCACACATAATATACCTGAGAGGTAGGTGCCTAGCATGGGGCTGTGCAACACTCTTCAACACATAACATAGTCATGTTAGGCAATGCTCCCTACTGGGCATCTCACACACCCTTGTAAAACATGGCTGTGTAATTGTGAACTTAGCCACAGCACTGCGGTTCAAGTACAGCATGCTAGGCGGTGGTCTCGCACACTTTAGTGGCCTTGAGTGACCACATGATGCATGATGATGATGGCTAATGGTACTACACCCCATACAGTTACAGTGACCACAGTACTACACATAGCTGTCATTGCTTTGCACCTCCATGTTGTGTGTGTGCACACATATGCACCTATACACATTATGCATAGCATGTTGTGTGTGTGCAAACATATGCAACTATACACAATATGCATAGCAGTCACATTCTGTACAAAGTGACACATATTTGTCCTGGAATGCTATTGGGTATATAGATCACATGGCACACATTGGGTATGTGTGATGTTTAATGTTGTAGTCAAGTACAATGCAATGTCATGGCTGGCACTGACATATCTGGAATATGACCCACACTCACCATAGCCACTGTACAATGGCCATGTCCAGGATTGGTATTCCATCATGTATACATGCACCACTCATCCTGTGTGGGTACATAGCATGCATGTGCTACACCTGTGTCCACAATTATCTGCTGCAGACACAGACACTGCAATCAGACATGGAAATCCATGTGACACACTGATAACACATGCAGACATGGTATGTATACCTGTGAGTGACGGTGCACAGGACATTGCAGAGCTTATAATACTTCCACAGAAATGTTGTGCCCTTGTACACATTGTGTTCCAGGGTGTAGGCAATCACTAAACATGTACACACATGCACCACAGCCATGTACACTGTCATTAAATATGGCTGTCTACACTCACACTGCATGGACCTGATCAACACTTATTCTGCATGCTGACACATGTGACGTGACTGTTTGCCTTGTGATACTGTCACCCACCTTCAACCACTATTGAGTATGTTTTGGATTGCTGTTGTGTGTGTGTATCTACTGTAGCGAGGAGTGTGCATGTGTTCCTGTGTGCATGTGTGCATGTGTGCACATGTGCATGTGTTCATGTGTGCATGTATTCATGTGTGCATGTGTTCATGTGTGCATGTGTTCATGTGTTCATGTGTGCATGTTTTCATGCGTGCATGTGTTCATGTGTGATAACATCATGTACAGATTGTAAAGTGTTTTTCCTGTCTTACTCTCACAGGTGCAGAGGTTGGGTTGGCTGAATGCAGCAGGGAACCTGAAGTCACTGCCACAAATAGTGGAGATGATGAGACATGTATTGTGGCACAGGCAGATTTGACAGGGTCTGTCGTTGGTCCACCAACTGACAGTACACAGCTTTCAACCCCATCTATGTGCACACTCATACTGCCAATATATCCCTCATCAACAATGTCCGTAGCCAAGGGACAGCATACAGTTGGCATTGACCAGGAGAGTGTGGTATCCATGGCACATGCATCCCCTCACAGCAGCCATACCCAGATCCATGGAATGGTACCACATAGGCAGATGTCCAGGGGTTTTCGTGGGAGCACCACTGGTCATATTGCCTCTGGCAGACGTGCCTCCACAGGTCTTACAACCTCAGCTATGTCCCAGGCTGTAATGCAGGCACAGGCATGTATGGAACGGTACACCAAACAGGGACTAAGGGCGCAGAGGGCCCATAACACCGCTATCAATGACAGTATCCGGGACCTTGCCGGTGCCATATGTAATTACACCGAGGTCATTGATAGACGTTGGGGGGAGACCTTCGATGCCCTCCAAAATGTGCTTTCCATGAGCCAGGACCGTGCGGGACAGCTGAGACATTGACATGGACGTATGCCAGCAACATCAGCAGCTGGCAGTCGTCACGGACGACACACAGATCACAGCCACTCACATAGTGCCAGTACCATCCACAGCAATCCTGGGCCTGGCCTGTCCATCGACCGTCCTAGTAGACCACGTGCACGTGGCTCTGGGCAGTCCCAGCAGGGACGTAGCTCCAGTCGACATACCTCTGCCTCTGATGATAGTACCCAGTCAGGCTTGGTACCCAATACTGTCTGTAGCACCACTGCCAGGCACAGGTTCCATGTCCGTGCCCAGAGACAATGATCTGTACAGCCTGGCAGGTACAGTCTGTGGCTGTCCCACAACCTCCCATATATGGCAGCCACATGGTGGAGTTGTGTGCCTGCAGACACACAAACATAAACCAAACACCTAGGGCTCACACAGACACGCACACATCACATCAACATTGGCCCATGCTGTACTGTTGTCCCTCACACACACACACACACACGCACACACGCACACACACACACACACACACACACACACACACACACACACACACACACACACATGTTGATTGGATGGGTCAATGTCGGGCTCTGGCAAACTGGCAACACACCCTATGCATATGATGAGACCTGTGCCACCTCCTGTCATCTGTAACACTGATGCAGGAACAGGATAACATGGTGCTGATGCACAGGGTGACTTTATAACAGTGTAGCAATGTTAGCAGATTGTCGACAGGAAAGTGTAATGATATCCTTGTATGTATATCTGAGCAGGCATGGTGCATCGAAGCTATGCTTGTGAATGTCATATTGTGCACACCTGTGTTATGTCTGAGTATGTCTTGTTTGCCCATGTGCCATGTGGATGCAGTGTGTAGTGTTGGCAGCATGTGTTAGTGAGTGGACAGTACATGTGTGATGTGTGCAGTACAGATTTGCAGGTGTACATCTGTGAACATGGTGGGGGTGCACTGTCTGCATGAATGCGCATACTGAACACATGGGATGTGTGACATACCCTGTATTACACAGTGTTAACATCTCTGTGTATCTCTTGGTGGCCAGTATGCATACTACTATAGATATGTTCTAACATGGGTACACATGTGTGTTTGACATGGTTTGGCACTCTGCTGTGGGTGATACTGTTACTAACTGTCACTGTTTAGCATTCTGGTAGCATACACAACCTTGTCAGCCTGACTATACACAGTTATCAGATGATGTACAGACAAGTGACACACAGATGTAGTGAACTCAGTAACAGTTGTATCCTTCTGGTACTATACTATAACAGTAACCAGTGTTATTGACTGCCACCCATTCCTGGGCCCACACATGTTTGGCATATAGCCCCATAGGTGCATGTAAACACACAAGGGATATGTCCATCCACATCTGGAAATGCATGCAGTGCCTACAATGCATTCTCCAGATGGGACACATATCCTACACAAGGGTATCATACAGACAGATGCCTGTTGTCCAACACATGTTGCAGAGCTGTGAGCCTACTATAGCATTGTCATCCACATTTACTATACATAGTATCCTGACAGAATCTGGGCATCTTGGGGAAATGCAGCAATAGCCTTATGTACACAGACAACCCTCTCCTCCTATCACCCAACACTACAACCTGTGAGAGATGCACTGATATAGCCAAACTGGAAGCAATGGTCTCTTCACCCATGACTGGACTAGACAGTCAAGAGGTGATGGTAAACACTTGCACCACACCACACTCATCACATAGTCCATCAAAACCTGCACTACCAAAACACACACATAGAAACAGAAAACACACACCTACATTTGCGGAGCCCCTCAATAGAAACCTGCCCAAGTATCAGACACATCCGAAGCATAAACGCAAGCAAACTCCACCCCCGAACACAACCCAAATGACACATAGCCCACTAACTCAGTGTGCCACTCAAACACAGCCCATAAGGCATAAGAACGTACCCAACAGTCTAGTCATAGGTGACTCTATAGTCAGGCACACTGATGTTCCACTCACTAGACTAAACAAGGAGAAAGTTACTGCCAGCTGCCTGTCAGGTGCCAGGATCTGCCACATAACGCATGCACTCAGGTTGCTCTACACAATAAGTACAAATATCACACTGTCATTGTCCATGTTGGTTTGAATTACCTGAGACGCACCCCCCTGGACTACATGAAAAGAGACATGGAGGAGCTCTTCAATATTGTATCCCAGCCATTTATGACACTAACCTTGAGTAGCATCCTGCCATCACCCAGAATGATACCACAGTACAAGGACACAATGATTGCCTTCAACAATTGGCTATGCTTCTGGTGTCATTCTAAGGGGATCGAGTATTTGTCTGCCTGGGACGACATGATCGACAGATCACAATGCTTTGGCAGAGATGGCCTGCACCTGTCGCCCTTAGGATTACAATAACATTGTCATCTGTGCAGTGACAAGGACCTGGTTCAAAGCTCCAGAGAGCACCCCTGCATTACCAGGCCATAATTCATACTACACCTTTCGGCCACATAACCTTGAATGAAGCACTAAAGGCAGCGGCGTGTCCATATTCGTTAAGGATATCCACACCTCCAGGCTAGTGACTGCTGATCCCTACACATATGCACTTTATAAGTACTTACATGAGTGCATAACACATGCTATCCCTAATAGAACCAAGATGTTATCCTCCAAGAAAAGGGTAGACAATCTGGTGGTCCTCTGCCATAAACAAACTCTACAACGGATGAAAGAAACTGTTTCAAAAGAATAGTAAAACCCATGACTGGTGGAACTCTCTGGTCAACCTCAGTATGCAGCTGAGATCCCTCATAAGATCCTCCAAAACTAGTTACGGAAACTAAATTGCCACTGACTCTAAAGACAACCACAAAGCATTTTATAGCTATGTCATGAATCTAAATGGGAACACTCAGATCTGCTCTGAGTTACAGCACAATGGCACTAAATATACAGACCAACTGATATTCCCAACATCCAAGCAGATAGGTTCAATGCTAACTTTACCCCCCTCTCACCCCCTACAGGGCACATCTGTATACCGGATGTATGCAAGGTTACTATAATCACAGCTGCACACGTGAAACACACACTCTCCAAAGCCGAGAACACAACATTCATGGGACCTGTCAATATCCCAGGCTGCATTCTACATGAACTACAGAATGAACCGGCACCCTACCTAAGTACCATGTTCAATCATAGCCTCACCTCAGGCTTTGTACCCACTGAATGGCGCAGTGCAATGGTTATCCCACTCCACAAAGATGGAGCCACAAAAGACCCCAGGAAATACCTACCCATTAGCCTGATGAGCCTGGTCTGCAAGGCCATGGAACGTATCATTGTGGAACTCAGAAACAAAGACATTGATAATCTCCAAACTCTGGACCCTACCCTGTATGGATTTGTAAAAGGCAGATCATGCCTCCTATACCTGACTGACGTGTTTGAACCAGTCACCAAAGCCATACATGAGGGTAACATGGTTCACAAAGCTTATCTAGATCTCGCCAAGGCTTTTGACAACATCCTCCACTCTGGAATTCTAGGTAAGATCACTAAACTAGGTATAAACCCCTATGTCACAAGATGGGTTGCCAACTGGCTCACAGACAGCACCCACACTGTGGATGTAGCAGATTCCAAATTCGACATCAGACCACTAACGGGTGGAGTACCACAGGGTTCAGTCCTGGTTCCTCACCTGTTTGGTCTCTACTTCGCTGAAGTGCAGGCTAACACAGAAGGCCTTTGGCTAGCAATGTTTGCAGATGACTGCAAACTAGGAGCCATAATTACAACTCCTAATGATGTGGACAAACTACAAAAGGGCCCCCTGAGACAAATACCTGGTGTCAAAGTCATGTTCTGAAGCTCAATGCCAAACAGTGTATTGTCATCCCCTTTGGTAAAAACTCTGTACCCAAGACCTACCACATAGCTGGTAGTCTACTTAATGCTGAAAATGTGTTAACAGACCCTGGGACACAGGTGGACAGTAGTCTCCCCTTTGATAATCACATCACCACAGCAGTCAGGAAATCCATCGACATGGGTCATCTCATCACAAAAGGATTCTTATCCTGAAATAAAGAGGTCATTGTTCCCCTCTACCCATCACTCATTAGACACATTACAGAGTACAACAGCCCTTTTGTTATGTACCTCACAAGACATGTACAACAACTGGAAAGACCACAGAGGTACCTCACATAGAGGATTAATGGCCTCTAACAGATTCCCTATACAGGCCGTATCAAAAAATTGCAGCTTTACTCCATCGCATATCGCCTACTCAGGGCCGTTCTCTGCCTAACATACAAAGCTATGTCAAACCCAGATCTTTTGGACATGCTCCACTTAAAGAAATCCCAATCCCTGCAAGCTACACACTATAGGGACGTAAACCTTGTCACCACAATAAACAGAACATGCTGGAGGAATAGATTCCTGTCCCAGAGACTTACCATACTTGGGAACAGACTACCTATCTATGTCAAATCGAGCCACTCATTAACACTCTTCAAGACATATCTTGATGATTGGATGGGAAGTGGTCAATTCAACCTGGGAATCACTTCTGTGTCCCTGCTCGACGGGCACAAGAAAATAAATTTCTTGGGTGGCGAAAAGCAGGGTACATTTTTGGCTAGGCTTGCATGGGCCCTAGGGCCGATAGCCTAGTACCTACCTATGAACCTATGACAGTACCACATAGGTGGTAGCCCCCGACATATATGTTGGGTACTGATGTGTACGTATAGCCAAGTGTTATGTCTTCTGTCATTTGGTATCCACAAATCCAAAGGTATTCTGGAGTCCCTTCGTGTATCATATAAGCAATAAGGGGCCTGTATGCATATCCACAAGTCTGTTGTACACCTATAATGACTGTCCATTATTACCAGACCTTGTTGTTTATGAACATGTCTGACATATACCCCAGGCATGTACCCTCGCTCACAGTAGTCTATACACAGATGACTATGGCCACAGATCACTACAGTGGTCGGCCTTGTCACATATATACCTCTGTGACCTATGATCAGAGAAGCAGCTGCACATGTAAGAAATGTATTCATGTAGTATGCAGGCTACACACCTATGTACTACTTGAGGTGTCACATGTACATATATGTATTTGCCACACAGATACCTGATGTGTTCAATGCACATACTGTTTGTTAACTGATATGTCATACTGTAGTAAAAGAGAAGCACAGATCACATTGACCGACAGTGTCACACACAGCAATTGCAGGATTCAAACCCCTACCTAGCTACATTATTACACTAGTGATATATGCATTAATACAAGGCGCTACATGCTTTACTGAGGTTTTTGATTCCATCACTATATTTGTAGGATGCTGACATCATTACACTTGGCAAAGAGCGATATATCTCATTGGAGGTATTTCCCTAGTCTCCAAAAAGGACATTCCCCTCAAAGGAAGTCACACAGACACATACACACCCCCCACACACAACAATTGTAGGATTCAAACCCCTACAAAACTACATTATGTTACTAGTGAAGTACGCATTAACATGATGCGCTGTATGCTTTCTTGAAATGTCCCGTTTCCACTGCTATATTTGTAGGATGCTGACATCTTCAGACTTGCCAAAGGGGAATATAACACGTGTCAGGTGTTTTCCTACTCACCAAAATGGGCACTTCTCTCTAAGGAAATCACACATTCCCCCACATACACAGCATTTGCAGGATTTAAACCCCTACCTACCTATGCTATGAAACTACAGAAATATGGATTAACACAGCATGCTATATGCTTTACTGGGTGCTGCTTCTTCACTTGCTATATTTGTAGGATGCTGACATCATCAGACTTTCCAAAGAGGAATGTAACTCCTAAATTGTGTTTTCACAGTCTATAAAAACAGCACTCTTCGCAAAGGAAATCACACACATGAACATAACATCCACACAGTATTAGCATTTGCAGGATTCAAACCCCTGCTAACTATATTATGACACTAGAGAACCATGCATTAACACAGCGCGCTATATGCTTTATTGGGTGCTTCTTTTTCACCTGCTATATTTGTAGGATGCTGACATCATCAGACTTTCCAAAGAGGAAGGTAACTACTTAATTGTGTTTTCCCAGTCTATAAAAAGGGCACTCCTCTCAAGGGAAATAACGCACATACATTCACACACTATCAACATTTGCAGGATTCAAACCCCTGCCTAATTATGTTATGATAATAGAGAGATATGCATTAACATGGCACGCTATATGCTTTACTGGGTGCCTCCTCTTCACCTGCTATATTTGTAGGATGCTGACATCATCAGACTTTCCAAAGAGGAATGTAACTCCTTAATTGTGTTTTCACAGTCTATAAAAAGGGCACTTCTCTCAAAGGAAATCACACACATACACCCCCAACACACATTCACTATCAGCACTTGTAGGATTCAAACCCCTACCTAACAATGTTATGATACTATAGAAATAGGCATTAACACAGCACACTATATGCTTTACTGGGTGCTGTCCCTTCACCTGCTATATTTGTAGGAAGCTGACATCATCAGGCTGGTCATAGTAATGTGTGCAAACTTTGTTTTATGCAATTCCAGGAATGAGCCATGTGTGTCGGAAGGTGTCCACAGCTTGAACATGACCCCATAATTATTAACTTGTCTGATCTATCTGTGGACACATTCACATTCCTTCCTATGTCAACACATACTTATGCACATATTATTTGTTTTGTGGATATGACACTTGTCTGGGCTGTTGACAAAGGGATATTCAAAGTCTGTGAGATATGTGTAGCTCTCTTCAGTGATGTATGTCCTGGGTGGCTGCTTTGCAAACAGTCTAGCATGTTTGGGAGCCATGATCTGCACATGAACATACCACAGTTGGTAGGGTTGTGTGTTTGTCAGCTTCCAATAGCTCTGTGTAAGACTTTAACCATGATGGACTACATGGCCTTGCAGATCACACTTCATAGGCTTTCTGGACTATACTTCTCACGGTGTGTTGTGCACCAATACTTGTGGGGAGTGCCATATGTTGTTGTAACACATTAAACGGTTCCAGATCTTGTGGAGAGGGTGAGGATCAACAGACTGTTCAGGTGCAGGGTATGTTTGTTATGTAGTTCATGCATGACACTTATTGGGTAACAATGTATTGCAATTGCTGCCATGCTTTTGGCTTTGGGGGAGCTGTTCAGCCATGCTACATGTGATATCTCCTCGTATGATGATAGGGACTATCGTCAGTGTGAGGTGGGTATGTATATATGGGCCTGTCTGACAGGATATTGGCATTGCCAGTCAGGTACCATTGGCCCTCACTCAGGATATGCATGACTGTACATTGCTATTTTTGACATAGCTGAAGGAGGTGACATTATTCAGTCTGGACTCCATCTCAGCTACTCTTTCCAAAACACCAACAAACCTGAGCACTAATCCCTGTTATACTCTTTTACACATGTAACACCCTACTAATGCTTTGTGATCAGACTACGGAGTATGTCATCATAATACCCTGGCATGTCCAAGGGTCAGTTTCATGTGTACTCTACAGTCCAGCTGGTGAATATTGTGAGCTTGACACAATGTCACATCTGCCTCATGTACACGGACAACCCTGTCCTCTTCCCAACAAAGTCAGATATATGTGAGAGATGCAACTACATAGATATACAGGAGGCTGAGCTCTCTCGACCCATGACTGGCACAGTCTATCAGGTGGTGAAGGTAACCACACACACCACATATCAGTATCACATACACCTATAGCGACAGCAATCAAACCACATTTTCACACATAAACATACTCAGAGGCTCTAAATACACTTTTCTTTTCATGTTGGGTTGTATTAATCTCCCAATACAGTATATGTACTATTCCCACCCCTGCTTTCTCTACCTTGTTGTATAAAGCTAGCTAATTCCGGTCTACACCTGCCTCACCTAACTCACCCCTCCCCTTTCTATCTGATGACCTCACAAACTTAATAAATATACCTTCCCCCTTGAGGCGCCATTTTTAATCCTCACTCTGTCTCTTGCCTGCTGTGTGTCCCTGGCTTCAGTGTATACAAATTGTGTAAGTTGCGCCTGTTATATCTGCTTTCTAACTGATATGTATCATTTTGTTACAGTTGTGGCTACAAAGATGCTTTCCTAGTAACAAAGTTTCTAGCATTACACTCTAGTGTGTAGTAGTGTTAATAATAACTGGACCATGATAACACTATGTGCGTCCATGCACATGGGTCCGTTACCTGCTTTATACCTGTAAGGTTTTTCTATCAATTAAAGTGACTGAATGGGTGTATTACTAGAATTGATTTACCATGCTTTAAATTGTAGAGGATAGTGGTGTTATTATTAGCCTGGATAGGCTAACTCTAAATACGATGTATTATAGTAAATAAGGCAACAAGGTGAACAGGGTAGAGTGTAATTGGGTTTGTTTGTAGCGATTATTGGCTAGATCTAAATGCTCTCTCTGCAGTTAAAGGTAACAAAGTATACACTGTAGACTGTAGTAGAATTTATTTTTTAGCCATTGTAGGCTAACTATACATGTGAGGTACTTGTAGACAAAGGCAACACATAATATATTGTTGACTCTAGTGTTGTTGCTTTTAGCCATCATCAACTAATACCAAAAGTCGTTCCTACAGTTTCATGACACAGGTCTTATATTGAAGAGTGTAGTGGCATTATTTGCAGCTGTTAATGGCAACTTATTATGGGCTTTGGCATGTGGAAGGGGTATACACACTAGTGAAACCTGTAGAAATGTCTTCTGAACCCAAGTAAGTGAATGTGCCATATATCCTTTGTACTGGCCCTGTTGATTAGGGTGTTTGTGGAGTAACTATAAACCATTTCAGTACTGTTAAGCATTTTTTTTCTTTTGAAGTTGCTATAAATGTCTAAGTTTTAACCTACTCTCAACCATTCAGATTCCAA